>NW_025750549.1:0-18764 GCF_021184085.1 Oncorhynchus gorbuscha | reverse complement strand
AATGTAGGGCACCTGTCTAGGGAGGACACCTGTCTAGGGAGGACACCTGTCTAGGGAGGACACCTGTCGAGGTAGGGCACCTGTCTAGGGAGGACACCTGTCGAGGTAGGGCACCTGTCGAGGGAGGACACCTGTCTAGGGAGGACACCTGTCTAGGGAGGGCACCTGTCTAGGGAGGACACCTGTCGAGGGAGGACACCTGTCGAGGGAGGACACCTGTCGAGGGAGGACACCTGTCGAGGGAGGACACCTGTCGAGGGAGGACACCTGTCGAGGCATGAAGTGCAATCAACTGTGGTGGGGAGCATGAAGAGCAATCAACTGTGGTGGGGAGCATGAAGAGCAATCAACTGTGGTGGGGAGCATGAAGAGCAATCAACTGTGGTGGGGAGCATGAAGAGCAATCAACTGTGGTGGTGAGCATGAAGAGCAATCAACTGTGGTGGGGAGCATGAAGAGCAATCAACTGTGGTGGGGAGCATGAAGAGGAATCAACTGTGGTGGGGAGCATGTGGAGTAATCAACTGTGGTGGGGAGCATGAGGAGGAATCAACTGTGGTGGGGAGCATGAAGAGCAATCAACTGTGGTGGGGAGCATGAAGAGGAATCAACTGTGGTGGGGAGCATGAAGAGCAATCAACTGTGGTGGGGAGCATGAAGAGCAATCATTGGAGTTCCCAATGTATGGTAGAAGAGATTGAGATTGCTCAAATCAAAGGCAGTTGAGATTCTCCTATGCAGAGGCTGTCAAAAGAGTTGAAAGAGTGAGTATATCAGAAGGTCCTGCGGTAGTGTAGAATGGTATGCCTACATTGGAGCCTTCAGCACAGGCTGAGAATCAACAGCAGGACCCAGAAATCCTTCATGTGAAGATAGTGGACTCTGTGTAATTTAAAGCATTGGCGATAGACGGAACTGCACAAGTTGAAAGTAAATCAAGAAAGATCGATATAATTGTTAATGTAGCTGAACTGTTTCTGGGATGAAAATCTTTATACATTATTATTATTTTATTTTTAGTTGTTAAAATGTATGTTTTCACCCCACCCAGTAGGTGGTGGCAATGCACCATTTTGGGATGTAGTCCGCCAATAAAACCTCGAAGAAGAAAACCGTGCTGCCTGCCTGCCTCCGAACTTTCTCTCACCTCCCTCTTAACCATCTCCCTCAGATGACCACTCAAAGCCATGAATTTTCCATTGACTGTCAATCTCATGATGTTTTGTTTTGTTTCTTTAAAGCGCGTTGAGATCCTTTATGTAATGAATAGCGCTAAAAAAAAAAGTTGAATAAATTATTATTAAATGTTGCTGTTGTTTCTGGCGGACATTTTATGTGGTTGCAAAACAAACGGAAGTGACTCGGATGTCACTTCCGTTTGTTTGTTGTGATCCGCGAGCGGCGGTTTCTATGCGATTCGAAGCGGGACCGTTGAAATGATGAAAACAGCGACCACCGAACATTCAGGGTTGTTCGCGAATATAAATAGTCAATGCTAAACCCCATTTAATTTATGGATATTAACAACAATTTAAAAATAATAATTTGTAAGGAATTAGCCAGCTAGCTAATGAAGCTACTTGTCGGACAGTGAACTTTTCCAACTATTCGACGTTGGCTAACTATAACTAGCTAACTAACTAGTACTGTACATTAGCTAACTATAACTGGCTAACTAACTAGTACTGTACATTAGCTAACTATAACTAGCTAACTAACTAGTACTGTACATTAGCTAACTATAACTAGCTAACTAACTAGTACTGTACAGTAGCTAACTATAACTAACTAACTAGTACTGTACATTAGCTAACTATAACTAGCTAACTAACTAGTACTGTACAGTAGCTAACAGTTAATGCTTTACCAGACAAGGAGCTAGTTACCAGGATGTCGTGCAACAGTCGCCGTTGTTAGCTAGTTAGTACAATCATGCAACCAGCTGGCTAACGCCTTTAGCTGTCCTTTGAACTCTTTGAGTTCGCAATCATAATCTTCGCTAATACTCCAGTTATATGCTCAGTAGTTAGCTGGCAAAAACAAAAGCAGAGGTAGCTAACGTTATCTGGCTTCAAAATGCCTCCGAAGAAGCAGCAGAGAGCCCCGTCGGTGAATATCTCAGCTCCTGGAGGAGTCCCGGAAGAGTTCAGTCTGGAGACCACGGTGCCCACGGAAGACATCTCGTCGTCGGACGGAACGGGGACCGCACCGGGACGCAGAAATGATGCCCGACAGCTCATCGAAGAGGGAAAGAGCTACTGCACAACTTACAGCTGTTAAAAATAGAGATGTCGCAGAAAAATCTCATCATAGATAACATGAAAGTGGACCACTTGACAAAGGTAGGATCTCAAAGATGGTTGTATCAGACTGCAAACCTTCACATCAGCATACATGCTTCTCAAATAGTCTCCTATTCTGTTAGCATGACTAGTCTCTATTCTGTACTTATGACTAGTCTATTCTATTACTTATGACTAGTCTCCTATTCTATTACTTATGACTAGTCTCCTATTCTATTACTTGTGACTAGTCTATTCTATTACTTATGACTAGTCTCCTATTCTATTACTTATGACTAGTCTATTCTATTACTTATGACTAGTCTCCTATTCTATTACTTATGACTAGTCTATTCTATTACTTATGACTAGTCTCCTATTCTATTACTTATGACTAGTCTCCTATTCTATTACTTATGACTAGTCTCCTATTCTATTACTTATGACTAGTCTCCTATTCTATTACTTATGACTAGTCTATTCTATTACTTATGACTAGTCTCCTATTCTATTACTTATGACTAGTCTCCTATTCTATTACTTATGACTAGTCTCCTATTCTATTACTTATGACTAGTCTCCTATTCTATTACTTATGACTAGTCTCCTATTCTATTACTTATGACTAGTCTCCTATTCTATTACTTATGACTAGTCTCCTATTCTATTACTTATGACTAGTCTCCTATTCTATTACTTATGACTAGTCTCCTATTCTATTACTTATGACTAGTCTCCTATTCTATTACTTATGACTAGTCTCCTATTCTATTACTTATGACTAGTCTCCTATTCTATTACTTATGACTAGTCTCCTATTCTATTACTTATGACTAGTCTCCTATTCTATTACTTATGACTAGTCTCCTATTCTATTACTTATGACTAGTCTATTCTATTACTTATGACTAGTCTCCTATTCTATTACTTATGACTAGTCTCCTATTCTATTACTTATGACTAGTCTATTCTATTACTTATGACTAGTCTATTCTATTACTTATGACTAGTCTATTCTATTACTTATGACTAGTCTATTCTATTACTTATGACTAGTCTATTCTATTACTTATGACTAGTCTCCTATTCTATTACTTATGACTAGTCTCCTATTCTATTACTTATGACTAGTCTCCTATTCTATTACTTATGACTAGTCTCCTATTCTATTACTTATGACTAGTCTCCTATTCTATTACTTATGACTAGTCTCCTATTCTATTACTTATGACTAGTCTATTCTATTACTTATGACTAGTCTATTCTATTACTTATGACTAGTCTCCTATTCTATTACTTATGACTAGTCTCCTATTCTATTACTTATGACTAGTCTCCTATTCTATTACTTATGACTAGTCTCCTATTCTATTACTTATGACTAGTCTATTCTATTACTTATGACTAGTCTATTCTATTACTTATGACTAGTCTATTCTATTACTTATGACTAGTCTATTCTATTACTTATGACTAGTCTCCTATTCTATTACTTATGACTAGTCTCCTATCCTATTACTTATGACTAGTCTCCTATTCTATTACTTATGACTAGTCTCCTATTCTATTACTTATGACTAGTCTCCTATTCTATTACTTATGACTAGTCTATTCTATTACTTATGACTAGTCTCCTATTCTATTACTTATGACTAGTCTCCTATTCTATTACTTATGACTAGTCTATTCTATTACTTATGACTAGTCTCCTATTCTATTACTTATGACTAGTCTCTATTCTATTACTTATGACTAGTCTATTCTATTACTTATGACTAGTCTCTATTCCTATTACTTATGACTAGTCTCCTATTCTATTACTTATGACTAGTCTGTTCTGTCCATGACTAGTCTCTATTCTGTGCTGTGACTAGTCTCTATTCTATACTTATGACTAGTCTCTATTCTATTACTTATGACTAGTCTCTATTCTATTACTTATGACTAGTCTATTCTATTACTTATGACTAGTCTCCTATTCTATTACTTATGACTAGTCTCCTATTCTATTACTTATGACTAGTCTCCTATTCTATTACTTATGACTAGTCTATTCTATTACTTATGACTAGTCTCCTATCCTATTACTTATGACTAGTCTATTCTATTACTTATGACTAGTCTGTTCTGTCTTATGACTAGTCTCTATTCTATTACTTATGACTAGTCTCTATTCTAATACTTATGACTAGTCTATTCTATTACTTATGACTAGTCTCCTATTCTATTACTTATGACTAGTCTCCTATTCTATGCCTTATGACTAGTCTATTCTATTACTTATGACTAGTCTCTATTCTATTACTTATGACTAGTCTATTCTATACCATGACTAGTCTCTATTCATTACTTATGACTAGTCTCTATTCTGTACTTATGACTAGTCTATTCTATTACTTATGACTAGTCTATTCTATTACTTATGACTAGTCTCTATTCTATTACTTTGACTAGTCTCTATTCTATTACTTATGACTAGTCTCCTATTCTATTACTTATGACTAGTCTCCCTATTCTAATACTTATGACTAGTCTCCTATTCTGTACTTATGACTAGTCTATTCTATTACTTATGACTAGTCTCCTATTCTATTACTTATGACTAGTCTATTCTATTACTTATGACTAGTCTCCTATTCTATTACTTATGACTAGTCTCCTATTCTATTACTTATGACTAGTCTCCTATTCTATTACTTATGACTAGTCTCTATTCTATTACTTATGACTAGTCTATTCTGTGCCCAGACTAGTCTATTCTATTACTTATGACTAGTCTCCTATTCTATTACTTATGACTAGTCTCCTATTCTGTGTAATACTTATGACTAGTCTCTATTCTATTACTTATGACTAGTCTCCTATTCTATTACTTATGACTAGTCTCTATTCTATTACTTATGACTAGTCTCCTATTCTATTACTTATGACTAGTCTCTATTCTATTACTTATGACTAGTCTCCTATTCTATTACTTATGACTAGTCTATTCTATTACTTATGACTAGTCTATTCTAATACTTATGCCTAGTCTATTCTGTACTTATGACTAGTCTATTCTATTACTTATGACTAGTCTATTCTATTACTTATGACTAGTCTATTCTATTACTTATGACTAGTCTATTCTATTACTTATGACTAGTCTCCTATTCCTATTACTATGACTAGTCTCCTATTCTATTACTTATGACTAGTCTCTATTCTATTACTTATGACTAGTCTCTATTCTATTACTTATGACTAGTCTCTATTCTATTACTTATGACTAGTCTCCTATTCTATTACTTATGACTAGTCTCCTATTCTATTATGACTAGTCTCTATTCTATTACTTATGACTAGTCTCCTATTCTAATACTTATGACTAGTCTATTCTATTACTTATGACTAGTCTATTCTAATACTTATGACTAGTCTATTCTATTACTTATGACTAGTCTATTCTGTCTACTTATGACTAGTCTCTATTCTATTACTTATGACTAGTCTCCTATTCTATTACTTATGACTAGTCTCTATTCTGTACTTATGACTAGTCTCTATTCTATTACTTATATTTAGTCTCTATTCTATTACTTATGACTAGTCTCTATTCTATTACTTATGACTAGTCTCTATTCTATTACTTATGACTAGTCTATTCTGTACTTATGACTAGTCTATTCTATTACTTATGACTAGTCTCCTATTCTAATACTTATGACTAGTCTCCTATTCTATTACTTATGACTAGTCTCCTATTCTATTACTTATGACTAGTCTCCTATTCTATTACTTATGACTAGTCTCCTATTCTATTACTTATGACTAGTCTCTATTCTATTACTTATGACTAGTCTCCTATTCTATTACTTATGACTAGTCTCCTATTCTATTACTTATGACTAGTCTCTATTCTATTACTTATGACTAGTCTATTCTATTACTTATGACTAGTCTATTCTATTATATGACTAGTCTCTATTCTATTACTTATGACTAGTCTCTATTCTATTACTTATGACTAGTCTCCTATTCTATTGCTTATGACTAGTCTATTCTATTACTTATGACTAGTCTCCTATTCTATTACTTATGACTAGTCTCCTATTCTATTACTATGACTAGTCTCCTATTCTCATTACTTATGACTAGTCTATTCTATTACTTATGACTAGTCTCCTATTCTGTACTTATGACTAGTCTCCTATTCTATTACTTATGACTAGTCTATTCTATTACTTATGACTAGTCTATTCTATTACTTATGACTAGTCTATTCTATTATTATGACTAGTCTCCTATTCTATTACTTATGACTAGTCTATTCTATTACTTATGACTAGTCTATTCTATTACTTATGACTAGTCTCTATTCTATTACTTATGACTAGTCTCCTATTCTATTACTTATGACTAGTCTATTCTATTACTTATGACTAGTCTATTCTATTACTTATGACTAGTCTATTCTATTACTTATGACTAGTCTATTCTATTACTTATGACTAGTCTCCTATTCTATTACTTATGACTAGTCTCCTATTCTATTACTTATGACTAGTCTCCTATTCTATTACTTATGACTAGTCTCCTATTCTATTACTTATGACTAGTCTCCTATTCTATTACTTATGACTAGTCTATTCTATTACTTATGACTAGTCTATTCTATTACTTATGACTAGTCTATTCTATTACTTATGACTAGTCTCTATTCTATTACTTATGACTAGTCTCCTATTCTATTACTTATGACTAGTCTCCTATTCTATTACTTATGACTAGTCTATTCTATTACTTATGACTAGTCTATTCTATTACTTATGACTATCCTATTACTTATGACTAGTCTATTCTATTACTTATGACTAGTCTCCTATTCTATTACTTATGACTAGTCTATTCTATTACTTATGACTAGTCTCCTATTCTATTACTTATGACTAGTCTCCTATTCTATTACTTATGACTAGTCTATTCTATTACTTATGACTAGTCTCCTATTCTATTACTTGTGACTAGTCTATTCTATTACTTATGACTAGTCTATTCTATTACTTATGACTAGTCTCCTATTCTATTACTTATGACTAGTCTCCTATTCTATTACTTGTGACTAGTCTATTCTATTACTTATGACTAGTCTCCTATTCTATTACTTATGACTAGTCTCTATTCTATTACTTATGACTAGTCTCCTATTCTATTACTTATGACTAGTCTCCTATTCTATTACTTATGACTAGTCTATTCTATTACTTATGACTAGTCTATTCTATTACTTATGACTAGTCTCTATTCTATTACTTATGACTAGTCTCTATTCTATTACTTATGACTAGTCTCTATTCTATTACTTATGACTAGTCTCCTATTCTATTACTTATGACTAGTCTATTCTATTACTTATGACTAGTCTCCTATTCTATTACTTATGACTAGTCTATTCTATTACTTATGACTAGTCTATTCTATTACTTATGACTAGTCTCCTATTCTATTACTTATGACTAGTCTCTATTCTATTACTTATGACTAGTCTATTCTATTACTTATGACTAGTCTCCTATTCTATTACTTATGACTAGTCTATTCTATTACTTATGACTAGTCTCTATTCTATTACTTATGACTAGTCTCTATTCTATTACTTATGACTAGTCTCCTATTCTATTACTTATGACTAGTCTATTCTATTACTTATGACTAGTCTCTATTCTATTACTTATGACTAGTCTATTCTATTACTTATGACTAGTCTCCTATTCTATTACTTATGACTAGTCTCCTATTCTATTACTTATGACTAGTCTCTATTCTATTACTTATGACTAGTCTCCTATTCTATTACTTATGACTAGTCTATTCTATTACTTATGACTAGTCTCCTATTCTATTACTTATGACTAGTCTCCTATCCTATTACTTATGACTAGTCTATTCTATTACTTATGACTAGTCTCCTATTCTATTACTTATGACTAGTCTATTCTATTACTTATGACTAGTCTCTATTCTATTACTTATGACTAGTCTCCTATTCTATTACTTATGACTAGTCTATTCTATTACTTATGACTAGTCTCCTATTCTATTACTTATGACTAGTCTCCTATTCTATTACTTATGACTAGTCTATTCTATTACTTATGACTAGTCTCTATTCTATTACTTGTGACTAGTCTATTCTATTACTTATGACTAGTCTATTCTATTACTTATGACTAGTCTATTCTATTACTTATGACTAGTCTCCTATTCTATTACTTATGACTAGTCTATTCTATTACTTATGACTAGTCTCCTATTCTATTACTTATGACTAGTCTATTCTATTACTTATGACTAGTCTCTATTCTATTACTTATGACTAGTCTATTCTATTACTTATGACTAGTCTATTCTATTACTTGTGACTAGTCTCTATTCTATTACTTGTGACTAGTCTCCTATCCTATTACTTATGACTAGTCTCCTATTCTATTACTTATGACTAGTCTATTCTATTACTTATGACTAGTCTCCTATTCTATTACTTGTGACTAGTCTCCTATCCTATGACTTGTGACTAGAGGGCCTAAAGTAGGGACGTCAAACGACGTTCAGCCTGCTTCTTTTATGTTATCTTTAACTCTACGTGGTTGGAAAAGGACTTGTAAGTAAGTAAGCATTTCACTGTTAGTTTACACTTGTCTATGGAGAATGTGACATAAAATGTGACTTGCTTCACAGACCCGATGGACACTCCTCTAGACCCCCCCCCCTAAAAAACATCTGTCCCGCTTTAAAGTTACTCTTGGCAGTTTTAATAGTAGAATGCACACGGTGCAATTTCTAAATTGGGTGGTGCATAATCAGGTCCTCTTGTCATGTCAGTCATTACAGACCGTAGAGAGATATTCATAACGTGTCAGAGATGTCCAGATCAACTAGACCACGTCGGCTAAAGTTTAAAAATAACCACATTTCAACTAGCCCACGTCGGCTAAAGTTTAAAAATAACCACATTTCAACTAGCCCACGTCGGCTAAAGTTTAAAAATAACCACATTTCAACTAGCCCACGTCGGCTAAAGTTAAAAAATAACCACATTTCAACTAGACCACGTCGGCTAAAGTTAAAAAATAACCACATTTCAACTAGCCCACGTCGGCTAAAGTTTAAAAATAACCACATTTCAACTAGCCCACGTCGGCTAAAGTTTAAAAATAACCACATTTCAACTAGCCCACGTCGGCTAAAGTAAAAAAATAACAACATTCCCACGTCAGCTAAAGTTAAAAAATAACAACATTTCAACTAGCCCACAGCTAAAGTTAAAAAATAAAAACATTTCAACTGGCCCACAGCTAAAGTTAAAAAATAACAACATTCCCACGTCAGCTAAAGTTAAAAAATAACAACATTTCAACTAGCCCACAGCTAAAGTTAAAAAATAACAACATTCCCACGTCAGCTAAAGTTACAAAAATAACAACATTTCAACTAGCCCACAGCTAAAGTTAAAAAATAACAACATTCCCACGTCAGCTAAAGTTAAAAAATAACAACATTTCAACTAGCCCACGTCAGCTAAAGTTTTAAAAACATTTACTCATAAAGTGTTAAACAAATAAAAATATATTTGAGATTCTTCAAAGTAGCCACCATTTGCCTTGATGACAGCTTTGCACACGCTTTGCATTCTCTCAACCAGCTTCACCTGGAATAATTTTCCAACAGTCTTGCTGAGCACTTGTTGGCTGCTTTTTCCTTCACTCTGCGGTCCAACTCATCCCAAACCATCTCAATTGGGTTGAGGTTGAGTGATTGTGGAGGCCAGGTCATCTGATGCCTCATTCTCCTTCTTGGTGTTAGGTCATTGTCCTGTTGAAAAACTATGCCATATAATTTTTTAACTGTGCTGTTTCACAAAAGGTTGTGAACCTAAATACATTTTCCAGACCCAGTATAATTTGCATTTCGTTATCTTGTTGTTTTTAGTCCCACCCTTTTAGCTCCAAACACAACCTGTCCGGAGGACGGAGGAGCTGGAGCTGGGGACGTGCTTATGTATCCTCTACTTGTTCTGTGCTCTCTTCTCTAGACGGAGGAGCTGGAGCTGGGGACGTGCTTATGTATCACTCTACTTGTTCTGTGCTCTCTTCCCTAGATGGAGGAGCTGGAGCTGGGGACGTGCTTATGTATCACTCTACTTGTTCTGTGCTCTCTTCCCTAGATGCTGGAGCTGGGGACGTGCTTATGTATCACTCTACTTGTTCTGTGCTCTCTTCCCTAGAAGGAGGAGCTGGAGCTGGGGACGTGCTTATGTATCCCTCTACTTGTTCTGTGCTCTCTTCCCTAGACGGAGGAGCTGGAGCTGGGGACATGCTTATGTATCCCTCTACTTGTTCTGTGCTCTCTTCCCTAGACGGAGGAGCTGGAGCTGGGGACGTGCTTATGTATCCTCTACTTGTTCTGTGCTCTCTTCCTAGACGGAGGAGCTGGAGCTGGGGACGTGCTTATGTATCCCTCTACTTGTTCTGTGCTCTCTTCTCTAGACGGAGGAGCTGGAGCTGGGGACGTGCTTATGTATCCCTCTACTTGTTCTGTGCTCTCTTCTCTAGATGGAGGAGCTGGAGCTGGGGACGTGCTTATGTATCCCTCTACTTGTTCTGTGCTCTCTTCCCTAGACGGAGGAGCTGGAGGAGAGGCTGAATGTTGCCCTGCACCAGAAACAAGTTCTGGCTCTGAGACTGGACAGCCAGCTGCAACTCACCCAGGATGAGAGGAGGTAGGAACAGATCTGAGACTGGACAGACAGCTGCAACTCACCCAGGATGAGAGGAGGTAGGAACAGATCTGAGACTGGACAGACAGCTGCAACTCACCCAGGATGAGGAGGTAGGAACAGATCTGAGACTGGACAGACAGCTGCAACTCACCCAGGATGAGAGGAGGTAGGAACAGATCTGAGACTGGACAGACAGCTGCAACTCACCCAGGATGAGGAGGTAGGAACAGATCTGAGACTGGACAGACAGCTGCAACTCACCCAGGAGGAGAGGAGGTAGGAACAGATCTGAGACTGGACAGACAGCTGCAACTCACCCAGGATGAGAGGTAGGAACAGATCTGAGACTGGACAGACAGCTGCAACTCACCCAGGAGGAGAGGAGGTAGGAACAGATCTGAGACTGGACAGACAGCTGCAACTCACCCAGGATGAGGAGGTAGGAACAGAGTTGAGACCTTGACTTACCTTAGCCATAATAATATGGCCGGTACAGAGTCTCTGATCAGTCGTAGGGGGTCGTAGGTCAACACAGGATCACCTTGCTGAACCCAGATCCTCTAAAAGATTGGAAGATGTTCAACCAAGCAGGCATGGAAAGGGTGCCCTCTTTTATATTTGCCTCTAGTCAGTGTGGTTCTCTGTCTGTCCTGTAGGAAGCAGCAGGCTCTGAGGAAGCAGGAGATGGATGGGATCCTCCTGAGACAGAAGCAGCTGGAGGAGACGAACAGACGGCTGTGTGACAAGGCAGGAGACCTGCGACGCAGCCTCAGGGACCTGGAGCTCACTGAGGACAATACAAGGAGCTCCGAGATATCCCAGAGGAGAGACTCTCTATCACTGAATACGTAGCGGTGAGAACTGGGGAGAGATCCTGCTAATGTGGTGTGTTAATGCAGTGTGGTGTGGTAATGCAGTGTGGTGTGGTAATGCAGTGTGGTGTGTTAATGCAGTGTGGTGTGGTAATGCAGTGTGGTGTGGTAATGCAGTGTGGTGTGGTAATGCAGTGTGTTAATGCAGTGTGGTGTGGTAATGCAGTGTGGTGTGGCAATGCAGTGTGGGCGGTAACGCAGTGTGCTAACAGTGTGGTGTGGTAATGCAGTGTGGTGTGGTAATGCAGTGTGTTAATGCAACGTGGTGTGGTAACGCAGTGTGGTGTTAATGCAGTGCAACGTGATGTGTTAATGCAGTGTGTTGTGTTAATGATGTGTTAATGCAGTGTGGTGTGTTAATGCAGTGTAATGTGGTGTGGTGTGGTAATGATGTGTGGTAATGCAGTGTGGTGTGTTAATGCAGTGTAATGTGGTGTGTTAATGCAGTGTGGTGTGGTGTGTTAATGCAGTGTAATGTGGTGTGTTAATGCAGTGTGGTGCGGTAATGATGTGTGGTAATGCAGTGTGGTGTGGTAATGCAGTGTGGTGTGGTAATGCAGTGTGGTGTGGTAATGCAGTGTGGTGTGGTAATGTGGTATGTTAATGCAGTGTGGTGTGGTAATGCAAGGTGGTGTGTTAATGATGTGTGTTGATGCAGTGTGGTGTGTTAATGCAGTGTGGTGTGTTAATGATGTGTGTTAATGCAGTGTGGTGTGGTAATGTGGTATGTTAATGCAGTGTGGTGTGGTAATGCAGAGTGGTGTGTTAATGATGTGTGTTAATGCAGTGTGGTGTGTTAATGCAGTGTGGTGTGTTAATGATGTGTGTTAATGCAGTGTGGTGTGGTAATGTGGTGTGTTAATGCAGTGTGGTGTGGTAATACAGTGTGTTGTGCTAATGTGGTATGTTAATGCAGTGTGGTGTGGTAATGCAGTGTGGTGTGTTAATGCAGTGTGTTAATGATGTGTGTTAATGCAGTGTGGTGTAGTAATGCAGTGTGGTGTGGTATGTTAATGCAGTGTGTTGTGCTAATGTGGTGTGTTAATGCAGTGTGTTAAGGATGTGTGCTAATGCAGTGTGGTGTGGTAATGCAGTGTGTTGTGGTAATGTGGTGTGTTAATGCAGTGTGTTGTGGTATGTTAATGCAGTGTGTTGTGGTAATGTGGTGTGTTAATGCAGTGTGTTGTGTTATAATGCAGTGTGTTGTGGTAATGTGGTATGTTAATGCAGTGTGTTGTGTTAATGCAGTGTGTTGTGGTAATGTGGTATGTTAATGCAGTGTGGTTGTGGTGTAATGTGGTATGTTAATGCAGTGTGTTGTGTTAATGCAGTGTGTTGTGGTAATGTGGTGTGTTAATGCAGTGTGTTGTAGTATGTTAATGCAGTGTGTTGTGGTATGTTAATGCAGTGTGTTGTGGTAATGTGGTATGTTAATGCAGTGTGTTGTGGTATGTTAATGCAGTGTGTTGTGGTATGTTAATGTGGTGTTGTGTTAATGTGGTGTGTTAATGCAGTGTGTTGTGGTAATGTGGTATGTTAATGCAGTGTATGTGGTAATGTGGTGTGTTGTGGTATGTTAATGCAGTGTGTTGTGGTAATGCAGTGTGTTGTGGTAATGTGGTATGTTAATGCAGTGTGTTGTAGTATGTTAATGCAGTGTGTTGTGGTATGTTAATGCAGTGTGTTGTGGTATGTTGGCAGTGTGTTGTGGTAATGTGGTATGTTAATGCAGTGTGTTAATGATGTATGTTAATGCAGTGTGTTGTGGTATGTTAACGCAGTGTGTTGTAGTATGTTAATGCAGTGTGTTGTGGTATGTTAACGCAGTGTGTTGTGGTAATGTGGTATGTTAATGCAGTGTGTTGTGGTATGTTAATGCAGTGTGTTGTGGTATGTTAATGCAGTGTGTTTGTGTTAATGTGGTGTGTTAATGCAGTGTGTTGTGGTAATGTGGTATGTTAATGCAGTGTGTTGTGGTAATGTGGTGTGTTGTGGTATGTTAATGCAGTGTGTTGTGTTAATGCAGTGTGTTGTGGTAATGTGGTGTGTTAATGCAGTGTGTTGTAGTATGTTAATGCAGTGTGTTGTGGTAATGTGGTATGTTAATGCAGTGTGTTGTGGTAATGTGGTATGTTAATGCAGTGTGTTGTGGTAATGTGGTATTTTAATGCAGTGTGTTAATGATGTGTGTTAATGCAGTGTGTTGTGGTAATGTGGTGTGTTAATGCAGTGTGTTGTGGTATGTTAATGCAGTGTGTTGTGTTAATGTGGTATGTTAATGCAGTGTGTTGTGGTAATGTGGTAATGCAGTGTGGTGTGGTAATGTGGTAATGCAGTGTGGTGTGGTAATGTGGTATGTTAATGCAGTGTGTTGTGGTAATGTGGTATGTTAATGCAGTGTGGTGTGGTAATGTGGTATGTTAATGCAGTGTGGTGTGGTAATGTGGTATGTTAATGCAGTGTGTTGTGTTATAATGTTGTGTGGTGTTATAATGCAGTGTGTTGTGTTATAATGCTGTGTGTTGTGTTATAATGCTGTGTGGTGTTCTCCCAGGTGTGTTAATGCTGTGTGGTGTTCTCCCAGGTGTGTTAATGCTGTGTGGTGTTCTCCCAGGTGTGTTAATGCTGTGTGGTGTTCTCCCAGGTGTGTTTCTATGAGGTGGTGAGTCCTCTCAAAGCCCAGCTCTCTGAGCTCCATGTCAAGAGGAACAGCCTGGCAGATCGGCCTGGAGACACATAGGACTGAGATCAAGGCCCTTATGAAGGTAGATACACACACACACACACACACACACACACACACACACACACACACACACACACACACACACACACACACACACACACACACACACACACACACACACACACACACACACACACACACACACACACACACACACACACACACACACACACACACAGAGGGCAGATCAGGGCCTTCATGGAGGTACAGACAGAGAGAGGACAGATCAGGTCCTTCATGGAGGTACAGATGAGAGGACAGATTAAAGCCTTCATGGAAGTACAGACAGAGAGGACAGATTAAAGCCTTCATGGAGGTACAGACAGAGAGGACAGATCAGGGCCTTCATGGAGGTACAGACAGAGAGGACAGATTAAAGCCTTCATGGAGGTACAGACAGAGGACAGATCAGAGCCTTCATGGAGGTACAGACAGAGGACAGATCAGGGCCTTCATGGAGGGGCAGACAGAGAGGACAGATCAAGAGCCTCATGGAGGTACAGACAGAGAGAGGACAGATCAGGGATGGAGGTACAGACAGAGAGAGAGGACAGATCAGGGCCTTCATGGAGGTACAGACAGAGAGGACAGATTAAAGCCTTCATGGAGGTACAGACAGAGAGGACAGATCAGAGCCTTCATGGAAGGTACAGACAGAGGACAGATCAGGGCCTTCATGGAGGCCACAGACAGAGAGAGGACAGATCAGGGCCTTCATGGAGGTACAGACAGAGAGAGGACAGATCAGAGCCTTCATGGAGGTACAGACAGAGAGAGGACAGATCAGGGCCTTCACATGGAGTTGTAAACGGTTTTGACTTGAGGTTATTATTTATAGGGGTGCCAGGTAGGTTGTGCCTACCAGAGAAAACATTAGTTTCTCCTTTTAGTTTGGGTGGGAATGAGTCCCATCTGGTCCGTCAAGTCTACACCAATACAAGAGGGCGGTATGTAAAAAAGTCAGGATGGAAATAAACTTTTCATAAACCCTTAAAACATTGAAAAGAACTTCAAAAACAATTATATTCTGTTGCGTGCAATGTAATATTAGCAACAACAATGATTACACACATATATAATAATATCACAATGAGTTCTGGTTCCCCCAGAAATGTCCTGTACCTCGAGTCCTGCCCGGTAAAGGAGTTCAGTGAACTCAAGTGACTTTGTCACGCGATGTTTATCCGTTCGTTCCGTGTAGCGTGAACCCAGTATTAAACATACAATCAATATAACAATTACTTTACCACAGAACCTTAAAGCGGATCAACTCTTAATTAAGTCCTCAACTACCACTAACTACACAAATCACAGTATACATCACATCCAAACAAATGAAATACCGTATACAAAAAGGTGGTAGTCAGTCGGTCAGTCAGACAATCCAATCTGCCACTAGATCTCCAGCGGAGAAAGGCCACGAAGAACGGGAGAGGTGTAGTCCAGGGACGCAAAGAGTGGATCCGATCCTGGGTAAACTCTTAGGCACACAAAACACACGTTTAACGGCAACAAAACAACGGAATAGAGAAGCTTCGGGAACTGAGGGTTGAACACATCCTCATGCACGTCTCCATCACAGCCCCCTTTGCGCAGCTGATACTGGCTATTTAATTGGGAATTAAAGGAAAGTGCCCTATTGGAAGGGAGCTGCACTGAGACGGTTCAGAAAAATTCAGGGCCGTCACAAGGTACAGACAGAGAGAGGACAGATCAGAGCCTTCATGGAGGTACAGACAGAGAGAGGACAGATCAGGGCCTTCATGGAGGTACGATGTGACCAGAGGACAGATCAGAGCCTTCATGGAGGTACAGACAGAGAGGACAGATCAGGGCCTTCATGGAGGTACAGACAGAGAGGACAGATCAGAGCCTTCATGGAGGTACAGATGAGGACAGATTAAAGCCTTCATGGAGGTACAGACAGAGAGGACAGATCAGAGCCCAGCGATGGAGGTACAGACAGAGAGAGGACAGATCAGGGCCTTCATGGAGGTACAGACAGAGAGGACAGATTAAAGCCTTCATGAGGTACAGACGGAGGACAGATCAGACATGGAGGTACAGACAGAGAGAGGACAGATCAGGGCCTTCATGGAGGTACAGACAGAGAGGACAGATTAAAGCCTTCATGGAGGTACAGACAGAGAGAGGACAGATCAGGGCCTTCATGGAGGTACAGACAGAGAGAGGACAGATTAAAGCCTTCATGGAGGTACAGACAGAGAGAGGACAGATCAGGGCCTTCATGGAGGTACAGACAGAGAGAGAGGACAGATCAGGGCCTTCATTGAGGTACCAGACAGAGAGAGGACAGATCAGGGCCTTCATGGAGGTACAGACAGAGAGAGGACAGATCAGGGCCTTCATGGAGGTACAGGCAGAGAGAGGACAGATCAGGCCTTCATGGAGGTACTGTTTGTCTTAGAGCAGTGTCGGTCCATGTGATCGTATTATAACCCTCCTCCTGTGGTGTAGAGTTACGAGGAGGAGCGCAAGGCGAGGTCAGAGCTGGAGATCAGAACCAGAGACTAACTCTGGAGCTGGCTGACAAGACTAAAGGGCTCATCCAGGAGGGAGACTTCAAGAGGGACAACTACTTAACATCAAACGCAAGAGAGGGGATAAGACTATCCCGTCCACCTCTGTTTCACTGGGCGTCCCTGTCAGTTCAAATGTCTGGAGAAGGATTTACAAAATGGACTCTTTTCACTTTGAAAAATGTATTTATGTGTTTAGACATTTAGAAACTAAACGCTCGATCCTCCCTTCCTTTCCAGTGAGCGTGATGCGTTTGAGTGTGAGGTGAGAGTTGAGGAAGAGGCTGGAGCTGCTGGAGATGACTCATGAGGTCCAGACCAGGGAGAGGACTGAGCGGGAGTCGAGAGGTACAAACACCAACCTGGATACTACTGCTACCTGCCTAACACTCTGATGTTGCCAACACAGTACCACTGATTGGCTGATAGATGTTGTCTCACCTTCCTTAGTGGAAGATACTGATCTGAAAGTCTCTCTGAATTACAGCATCTGCATAAATGACAACATGTCACTAAATGTCCTCCAGCTTACGGTGCCTCCTCCAGATGGATAGACTATGCCTAACCCCTCTGTCCTCCAGGTGTCTAGCCTCTGCAGCAGACGGTGTCCTCCTCCAGATGGATAGACTACCTCTAACCCTCTGTCCTCCAGGTGTCTACTCTGCAGCAAGACGGTGTCCTCCTCCAGATGGATGACCCTCTGTCCTCCTCCTCCAGATGTCCCTCCTCCAGATGGATAGACTACCTCTAACCCCTAGGTGTCTACTCTGCTCAGCCCCTCCTCCAGATGGATTGACTACCTATAAGGTGTTCCTAGGTGTCTACTCTGCAGCAGACGGTGCCCCTCCTCCAGATGGATTGACTACCTATAACCCCTCTGTGTTCCAGGTGTCTACTCTGCAGCAGACGGTGCCTCCCTCCTCCAGATGGATTGACTACCTATAACCCTCTGTGTTCCAGGTGTCTATCACCCTCCTCCAGATGGAACCTAACCCCTGTGTTCCAGGTGTCTACTCTGCAGCAGACGGTGACCCTCCTCCAGAAGGATAGGAATATGTTCACAGACAGAGCATGGAGCTGAATGTGCGCTGTGCCCACCAGAAGACCGTCTAGAGAGGCTGCAGACCCAGCTGGATGACGCCCAGAGGGCCAGGGGAGGAGGTCTATCACAAATACACGCTTCTAGGTCAGCAATTCTCCAACCCTTTCTATCAAAGCCCTCCCTAACCCTTCTAGGTCAGTACCCCTCCCTAACCCTTCTATATCAGTACCCCTCCCTAACCCTTCTGGGTCAGTACCCCTCCCTAACCCTTCTGGGTCAGTACCCCTCCCTAACCCTTCTGGGTCAGTACTCCTCCCTAACCCTTCTGGGTCAGTACCCCTCCCTAACCCTTCTGGGTCAGTACCCTCCCTAACCCTTCTATATCAGTACCCCTCCCTAACCCTTCTATATCAGTACCCCTCCCTAACCCTTCTATATCAGTACCCCTCCCTAACCCTTCTGGGTCAGTACCCCTCCCTAACCCTTCTATATCAGTACCCCTCCCTAACCCTTCTGGGTCAGTA
>NW_025750548.1:0-18764 GCF_021184085.1 Oncorhynchus gorbuscha | reverse complement strand
TTGATGTTACCACACTCTCTCTATGTTACCAAAGGGCTTTCCAAGAGTCCATTCTGAGTAACTAACCCTAACCCTTTTGATGTTACCACACTCTCTATGTTACCAAAGGGCTTTCCAAGAGTCCATTCTGAGTAACTAACCCTAACCCTTTTGATGTTACCACACTCTCTCTATGTTACCAAAGGGCTTTCCAAGAGTCCATTCTGAGTAACTAACCCTAACCCTTTTGATGTTACCACACTCTCTCTATGTTACCAAAGGGCTTTCCAAGAGTCCATTCTGAGTAACTAACCCTAACCCTTTTGATGTTACCACACTCTCTCTATGTTACCAAAGGGCTTTCCAAGAGTCCATTCTGAGTAACTAACCCTAACCCTTTTGATGTTACCACACTCTCTCTATGTTACCAAAGGGCTTTCCAAGAGTCCATTCTGAGTAACTAACCCTAACCCTTTTGATGTTACCACACTCTCTCTATGTTACCAAAGGGCTTTCCAAGAGTCCATTCTGAGTAACTAACCCTAACCCTTTTGATGTTACCACACTCTCTCTATGTTACCAAAGGGCTTTCCAAGAGTCCATTCTGAGTAACTAACCCTAACCCTTTTGATGTTACCACACTCTCTCTATGTTACCAAAGGGCTTTCCAAGAGTCCATTCTGAGTAACTAACCCTAACCCTTTTGATGTTACCACACTCTCTCTATGTTACCAAAGAGTCCATTCTGAGTAACTTTTTGATGTTACCAATGAGTCCATTCTGAGTAACTAACCTAACCCTTTTGATGTTACCACACTCTCTCTATGTTACCAAAGGGCTTTCCAAGAGTCCATTCTGAGTAACTAACCCTAACCCTTTTGATGTTACCACACTCTCTCTATGTTACCAAAGGGCTTTCCAAGAGTCCATTCTGAGTAACTAACCCTAACCCTTTTGATGTTACCACACTCTCTCTATGTTACCAAAGGGCTTTCCAAGAGTCCATTCTGAGTAACTAACCCTAACCCTTTGATGTTACCACACTTTCTATGTTACCAAAGGGCTTTCCAAGAGTCCATTCTGAGTAACTAACCCCTAACCCTTTTGATGTTACCACACTCTCTCTATGTTACCAAAGGGCTTTCCAAGAGTCCATTCTGAGTAACTAACCCTAACCCTTTTGATGTTACCACACTCTCTCTATGTTACCAAAGGGCTTTCCAAGAGTCCATTCTGAGTAACTAACCCTAACCCTTTTGATGTTACCACACTCTCTATGTTACAAAGGGCTTTCCAAGAGTCCATTCTGAGTAACTAACCCTAACCCTTTTGATGTTACCACACTCTCTCTATGTTACCAAAGGGCTTTCCAAGAGTCCATTCTGAGTAACTAACCCTAACCCTTTTGATGTTACCACACTCTCTCTATGTTACCAAAGGGCTTTCCAAGAGTCCATTCTGAGTAACTAACCCTAACCCTTTTGATGTTACCACACTCTCTCTATGTTACCAAAGGGCTTTCCAAGAGTCCATTCTGAGTAACTAACCCTAACCCTTTTGATGTTACCACACTCTCTCTATGTTACCAAAGGGCTTTCCAAGAGTCCATTCTGAGTAACTAACCCTAACCCTTTGATGTTACCACACTCTCTCTATGTTACCAAAGGGCTTTCCAAGAGTCCATTCTGAGTAACTAACCCTAACCCTTTTGATGTTACCACACTCTCTCTATGTTACCAAAGGGCTTTCCAAGAGTCCATTCTGAGTAACTAACCCTAACCCTTTTGATGTTACCACACTCTCTCTATGTTACCAAAGGGCTTTCCAAGAGTCCATTCTGAGTAACTAACCCTAACCCTTTTGATGTTACCACACTCTCTCTATGTTACCAAAGGGCTTTCCAAGAGTCCATTCTGTAGAGTACACTCTCTATGTTACCAAAGGGCTTTCCAAGAGTCCATTCTGTAGAGTAGAGAGAAAAAGGGGGAAAGGTATTTATGGGGGTCATAAAGCTCACAAACAGGGCAACATCATGACAACAGACTGATGATTAAATCAAAGTTTATTTTTCATGTGCGCTGAATACAACAGTTGTAAATCTGTGAAATGATTACTTACAGGCTCTAACCAATGGTGCCAAAAAAAAGGTGTGTGTGTCTGTGTGTGTGTGGGGGGGGGGTGTAAGTAAAGAAATAAAACAACAGTAAAAAGACATTTGAAATAAGAGTAGCAAGGCTATATACAGACACCTGTTAGTCAGGCTGATTGAGGTAGTATGTACATGTAGATATGGTTAAAGTGACTATGCATATATGATGAACAGAGAGTAGCAGTAGTGTAAAAGAGGGGTTGGTGGGTGGTGGGACACAATGCAGATAGCACTGTTAGCCAATGTGCGGGAGCACTGGTTGGTCGGGCCAATTTAGGTAGTATGTACATGAATGTATAGGGAGGAATACTGTGTTGTTGATGATGCCAGAACCATATTGAAGGATATGTTCCCTCCTATAGGAGCAGTCAAAAGCATCAGCACCCCTCAAGATCTGAACCGCAGCTCAGGTAAAGCATTATTACTGTTCTACCACTTATCGCCTACAACGGTGGGGTGGGTTGGTGTGTGTGTGAGGATGTACACAGTGTTGGACTTGAATGAGTGTGAATGAACACTACATGACCAAAGGTATGTGGACACCTGCTTGCCCAACATCTCATTCTAAAATCATGGGCATATATGGAGTTGGTCCCCCCTTTGCTGCTATAACAGCCTCCACTCTTCTAGGACGGCTTTCCACTAGATGTTAGAACATTGCTGCTATAACAGCCTCCACTCCTCTGGGAAGGCTTTCCACTAGATGTTGGAACATTGCTGCTATAACAGCTTCCACTCTTCTGGGAAGGCTTTCCACTAGATGTTGGAACATTGATGCTATAACAGCCTCCACTCTTTTGAGAAGGACTTTCCACTAGATGTTGGAACATTGCTGCTATAACAGCCTCCACTCTTCTGGGAAGGCTTTCCACTAGATGTTGGAACGTTGCTGCTATAACAGCCTCCACTCCTCTGGGAAGGCTTTCCACTAGATGTTGGAACATTGCTGCTATAACAGCTTCCACTCTTCTGGGAAGGCTTTCCACTAGATGTTGTAATGTTGCTGCGGGGACCATTCAGCCACAAGAGCATTCATGAGGTCGGGCACTGATGTTTGGCAATTAGGCCTGGCTCGCAGTCGGCGTTCCATTTCGTCCCAAAGGTGTTCATTGAGGTTAAGGTCAGGGATCTGTGCAGGCTAGTCAAGTTCTTCCACACCGATCTCGACAAACCATTTCTGTATGTACCTCGCTTTCTGCACGGTGGCATTGTCATGCTGAAACAGGAAAGAGCCTTCCCCAAACTGTTGCCACAATGTTGGAAGCACAGAATCGTCTAGAATGTCATTGTATGCTGTAGCGTTAAGATTTCCCTTCACTGGAACTAAAAGGCCCGAACCATGAAAAACAGCACCAGACAATTATTCCTCATCCACCAAACTTTACAGTTGGCACTATGCATTGGGGCAGATGGCATTCTCCTGGCATCCGCCAAACCCAGATTTGTCCGTCGGACTGCCAGATGGTGAAGCGGGATTCATCACTCCAGAAAAAAGATTTCCGTTGCTCCAGTGTATAATGGCGGCGAGCTTTACATCACTCCAGCCAACGCTGGTGATCTTAGGCTTATGTGCGGCTACTCTGCCATGGAAACCCATTTCGTGAAGCTGCTGACTAACAATTATTGTGCTGAATTTGCTTCCAGAGGCCTTATGGAACTCGGTAGTGAGTGTTGCAACTGAGGACTGATGATTGTTATGCGTTTCAGCACTCTGTTGTCCCGTTCTGTGAGCTTGTGTGGCCTACCACTTTGCGGCTGAGCCGTTGTTGCTCCTATACGTTCCCACTTCACAATACCTGCACTTACAGTTGACTGGGTAACTCTTGCAGGGCACAAATTTGACGAACTGACTTGTTGTGAAGTTTGCATCCTATGATGATGCCACTGTGAAAGTCGATGAGCTCTTCAGTAAGGCCAGTCTACTGACAATTTTTGTCTATGGAGATTGCATGGCTTTGTGCTCATTTTTATACACCTGTCAGCAACGGGCGTGACTGAAATAGCCAAATCCACACATTTGAAAGGGTATCCACATACAGTGGGGAGTACAAGTATTTGATACATTGCCGATTTTGCAGGTTTTCCTACTTACAATGAATGTAGAGGCCTGTAATTGTTTATCATAGGTACAATTCTCCTGTCTTTGTCCTGTAACTGAACACCACACACACACCCAGTTGTCATGCTGAACAGTTGTTGCTGAACAGCCCAATTTTCAGTGGGTGCATCCCAAATGGCACATTACTCCCTATATAATGCACTACTTTAGACTGTGCTCTTGTCAACAGTAGTGCTCTTGTCAACGGTAGTGCACTATGTAGGGAGTAGGGTGCCATGCAGCGAGTGAATCCCTGTGTTGTTCAGTTAGGGTTATTCCATGTTGATGAGTATTGTCATGTCCTCTCTGACTCCTCCCACAGACCTGTCCACTCCGGATGCCCTCAGAAAGCACGCCAGCAGCACCCTGGCCCTGTCCGGTCCACCAGCTCACGGGGTGGGAGGGGCTCTTGGTCAGAGGAAGAGGCTCCTGAAGGCACCCACGCTGGCTGAACTCTACAGCTCAGAGTCTGACGTACGTGTGTGGTGGAGCTAACCCCATTTAGTCAATTGTTTGGTCAATAGGCTGTTAGTACCAGTCAAAAGTTTGGACACACCTACTCATTCAAGGGCTTTCTTCATTTTTAGACGCCTATGTTTGGTTCAGATTTGGTGCGGTCCAGACCGGCCTGGACTTCAACATCCACGGACATAGATTTTTGGTCCGGACCAGATCTGAACCAATCATAGACGTTTATGTTTGGTTCAGATTCTGTCCTGTCTGGACCAGCCTTGATTTGGCCCAAACATAGACTAATATAAATGACATTTTTATTTTGAAAGACCACTTTTGAACTCTGTAAAGTCACTGTGGAAGAGGTAAAAAAGTTAATGTTGTCTATTAATGACAAGCCACCGGGGTTTAACAATCTAGATGAAAAGTTACAGTAAGATAATAGCGGACAATATTGCCACTCCTATTTGCCACATCTTCAACTTAAGCCTAGTAGAAAGTGTGTCCTCAGGCCTGGAGGGAATCAAAGTCATTCCTCTACCTAAGAATAGTAAAGCCCCCTTCACTAGCTCAAATAGCTGACCAATCAGCCTGTTACCAACCCTTAGTAAACTTCTGGCCAGATACAATGCTATTTCATGGTAAATAACAGACAATCAATTCAAAAGCCCCCGTGTTGAGGATCAGCGTGGCAAATGCCTTGTTACCTACCCTTACCACCTGGTGGCGGCCCGTCAGGAGGTGCAGGATCCAGTTGCAGAGGGAGGTGTTTTTGTCCCAGGGTCCTGAGCTTAGTGATGAGCTTTGCTGGCACTATGGTGTTGAATGCTGAGCTGTAGTCAATGAACAGCATTCTTACATAGGTATTCCTTTTGTCCAGATGGGATAGGGAAGTGTGATGGTGATCGTATAGTCTGTGGACCTGTTGGGGTGGTATGATAATGGAGTGGTATCTGGGAGGATGCTGTTGTGAGCCATGACCAGCCTTTGAAAGGACTTTATGGCTACCAACACTAGTGCTACGGGGCGGTAATCATTTAAGCAGGTTACCTTCACTTCCTTGGGCACAGGGACTATGGTGGTTTGCTTAAAATGTGTAGGTATTACAGACTCGACCAGGGAGAGGTTGAAGACACTTGCCAGTTGGTCTGCGCATGCTCTGAGTACACATCCTGATAATCCGTCTGGCCCCGCGGCTTTGTGAATGTTGACCTGTTTAAAGGCCTTGCTCACATTGGCTACTGAGAGTGTTATCACACAGTTGTCCAGAACAGCTGGTGCTCTCATGCATGCTTCAGTGTTGCTTGCTTCGACGTGAGCATAAAAGGCATCTAGCTTGTCTGGTAGGCTTGCGTCACTGGGCAGCTCGCATCTGGGTTTCCCTTTTTATAGTCCCTAGTAGTTTATGCACGCATATAGGGAAGGACATTCAACAAGCACAGCAATTTCACAAGAGACTGGTGATTGACTGAGAGAAATTGATGATGAAATTGTGGTGGCTGTCTTGTTAGACTTCAGTGTAGCTTTTGACATTATCGATCATAGTCTGCTGCTTGAAAACGTATGTGGATAAAGAGTTACATGCTTAACAGAACACAGAGGGTGTTCTTTAATGGAAGACTCTCAAACATAATCCAGGTAGAAACAGGAAGTCCCCAGGGTAGCTGTTTAGGCCCCTTGCTTTTTTCAAAATTGACTAATGACATGCTACTGGCTTTGAGTAAGGCTTTGAGTAAGGCCAGTGTGTCGATGTATTTACACATTACATTACATTACATTTAAGTCATTTAGCAGACGCTCTTATCCAGAGCGACTTACAAATTGGTGCATTCACCTTATGACATCCAGTGGGACAGTCACTTAACAATAGTGCATCTAAAACTTAGGGGGTGGGGTGAGAGGGATTACTTATCCTATCCTAGGTATTCCTTAAAGAGGTGGGGTTTCAGGTGTCTCTGGAAGGTGGTGATTGACTCCGCTGTCCTGGCGTCGTGAGGGAGTTTGTTCCACCATTGGGGGGCCAGGGCAGCGAACAGTTTTGACTGGGCTGAGCGGGAGCTGTACTTCCTCAGTGGTAGGGAGGCGAGCAGGCCAGAGGTGGATGAACGCAGTGCCCTTGTTTGGGTGTAGGGCCTGATCAGAGCCTGGAGGTACTGAGGTGCCGTTCCCCTCACAGCTCCGTAGGCAAGCACCATGGTCTTGTAGCGGATGCGAGCTTCAACTGGAAAGTTTGTTAAGTTTACTGAAAATAAACGCAGTTGACAGTGAGAGGACGTTTTATTTTTTGCTGCGTTTATAAATATGTGGATGAGCGATGACCGAGCGGCATAGGCAATATGCAATAGTGACAATTACATAACCTACATTTCTAGTCATACTAGTCCCGTGCGAATAGGGTCTTTGGTAATGTGTATGCAATGTGCCACTTAAAGAGAGCAAGGGTTTAAAACAAATTAGGGATTAGGGATAAGTATACATTTCAGTCAGAAATGGCTGTGATTATGTTACAGCTTCAGCAACACGGACAGAGAGAGAGAGACAGCAATATACACACTGATGTTCTGTGGTGGTCGCCTGCAGCAGGGAGGAGAGAGAGAGACAGCACTATAAACACTGATGTTCTGTGGTGGTGGCTGTAGCAGGAAGGAGAGAGAGAGAGACAGCACTATACACACTGATGTTCTGTGGTGGTGGCTGTAGCAGGGAGGAGAGAGAGAGAGACAGCACTATACACACTGATGTTCTGTGGTGGTGGCTGTAGCAGGGAGGAGAGAGAGAGAGAGACAGCACTATACACACTGATGCTCTGTGGTGGTGGCTGTAGCAGGGAGGAGAGAGAGAGAGACAGCACTATACACACTGATGTTCTGTGGTGGTGGCTGTAGCAGGGAGGAGAGAGAGAGAGACAGCACTATACACACTGATGTTCTGTGGTGGTCGCTGTAGCAGGGAGGAGAGAGAGAGAGACAGCACTATACACACTGATGTTCTGTGGTGGTCGCTGTAGCAGGGAGGAGAGAGAGAGAGAGACAGCACTATACACACTGATGTTCTGTGGTGGTCGCTGTAGCAGGGAGGAGAGAGAGAGAGCACTATACACACTGATGTTCTGTGGTGGTCGCTGTAGCAGGGAGGAGAGAGAGACAGCACTATACACACTGATGCTCTGTGGTGGTGGCTGTAGCAGGGAGGAGAGAGAGAGAGAGACAGCACTATACACACTGATGCTCTGTGGTGGTCGCTGTAGCAGGGAGGAGAGAGAGAGAGAGACAGCACTATACACACTGATGCTCTGTGGTGGTCGCTGTAGCAGGGAGGAGAGAGAGAGAGAGACAGCACTATACACACTGATGTTCTGTGGTGGTGGCTGTAGCAGGGAGGAGAGAGAGAGAGAGACAGCACTATACACACTGATGTTCTGTGGTGGTCGCTGTAGCAGGGAGGAGAGAGAGAGAGAGACAGCACTATACACACTGATGTTCTGTGGTGGTCGCTGTAGCAGGGAGGAGAGAGAGAGACAGCACTATACACACTGATGTTCTGTGGTGGTGGCTGTAGCAGGGAGGAGAGCGAGAGAGAGACAGCACTATACACACTGATGGTCTGTGGTGGTGGCTGTAGCAGGAAGGAGAGAGAGACAGCACTATACACACTGATGGTCTGTGGTGGTCGCTGTAGCAGGGAGGAGAGAGAGACAGCACTATAAACACTGATGTTCTGTGGTGGTGGCTGTAGCAGGGAGGAGAGAGAGACAGCACTATAAACACTGATGTTCTGTGGTGGTGGCTGTAGCAGGGAGGAGAGAGAGAGAGACAGCACTATACACACTGATGTTCTGTGGTGGTGGCTGTAGCAGGGAGGAGAGAGAGAGAGACAGCACTATACACACTGATGGTCTGTGGTGGTGGCTGTAGCAGGAAGGAGCAGGGAGGAGAGAGAGACAGCACTATACACACTGATGTTCTGTGGTGGTCGCTGTAGCAGGAAGGAGAGAGAGACAGCACTATAAACACTGATGTTCTGTGGTGGTGGCTGTAGCAGGAAGGAGAGAGAGAGAGACAGCACTATACACACTGATGCTCTGTGGTGGTGGCTGTAGCAGGGAGGAGAGAGAGAGAGACAGCACTATACACACTGATGTTCTGTGGTGGTCGCTGTAGCAGGGAGGAGAGAGAGAGATAGCACTATACACACTGATGCTCTGTGGTGGTCGCTGTAGCAGGGAAGAGAGAGAGACAGCACTATACACACTGATGTTCTGTGGTGGTCGCTGTAGCAGGGAGGAGAGAGAGAGACAGCACTATACACACTGATGTTCTGTGGTGGTCGCTGTAGCAGGGAGGAGAGAGAGAGAGAGACAGCACTATACACACTGATGTTCTGTGGTGGTCGCTGTAGCAGGGAGGAGAGAGAGAGAGACAGCACTATACACACTGATGCTCTGTGGTGGTCGCCTGTAGCAGGGAGGAGAGAGAGAGAGAGAGAGACAGCACTATACACACTGATGTTCTGTGGTGGTCGCCTGTAGCAGGGAGGAGAGAGAGAGACAGCACTATACACACTGATGCTCTGTGGTGGTCGCCTGTAGCAGGGAGGAGAGAGAGAGAGACAGCACTATACACACTGATGTTCTGTGGTGGTCGCTGTAGCAGGGAGGAGAGAGAGAGAGAGACAGCACTATACACACTGATGTTCTGTGGTGGTCGCTGTAGCAGGGATGAGAGAGAGAGAGACAGCACTATACACACTGATGCTCTGTGGTGGTCGCCTGTAGCAGGGAGGAGAGAGAGAGAGAGAGAGACAGCACTATACACACTGATGTTCTGTGGTGGTCGCCTGTAGCAGGGAGGAGAGAGAGAGACAGCACTATACACACTGATGCTCTGTGGTGGTCGCCTGTAGCAGGGAGGAGAGAGAGAGAGAGACAGCACTATACACACTGATGTTCTGTGGTGGTGGCTGTAGCAGGGAGGAGAGCGAGAGAGAGACAGCACTATACACACTGATGGTCTGTGGTGGTGGCTGTAGCAGGAAGGAGAGAGAGACAGCACTATACACACTGATGGTCTGTGGTGGTCGCTGTAGCAGGGAGGAGAGAGAGACAGCACTATAAACACTGATGTTCTGTGGTGGTGGCTGTAGCAGGGAGGAGAGAGAGACAGCACTATAAACACTGATGTTCTGTGGTGGTGGCTGTAGCAGGGAGGAGAGAGAGAGAGAGACAGCACTATACACACTGATGTTCTGTGGTGGTGGCTGTAGCAGGGAGGAGAGAGAGAGAGAGACAGCACTATACACACTGATGGTCTGTGGTGGTGGCTGTAGCAGGAAGGAGCAGGGAGGAGAGAGAGACAGCACTATACACACTGATGTTCTGTGGTGGTCGCTGTAGCAGGAAGGAGAGAGAGACAGCACTATAAACACTGATGTTCTGTGGTGGTGGCTGTAGCAGGAAGGAGAGAGAGAGAGACAGCACTATACACACTGATGCTCTGTGGTGGTGGCTGTAGCAGGGAGGAGAGAGAGAGAGAGACAGCACTATACACACTGATGTTCTGTGGTGGTCGCTGTAGCAGGGAGGAGAGAGAGAGATAGCACTATACACACTGATGCTCTGTGGTGGTCGCTGTAGCAGGGAAGAGAGAGAGACAGCACTATACACACTGATGTTCTGTGGTGGTCGCTGTAGCAGGGAGGAGAGAGAGAGAGACAGCACTATACACACTGATGTTCTGTGGTGGTCGCTGTAGCAGGGAGGAGAGAGAGAGAGAGACAGCACTATACACACTGATGTTCTGTGGTGGTCGCTGTAGCAGGGAGGAGAGAGAGAGAGAGACAGCACTATACACACTGATGCTCTGTGGTGGTCGCCTGTAGCAGGGAGGAGAGAGAGAGAGAGAGAGACAGCACTATACACACTGATGTTCTGTGGTGGTCGCCTGTAGCAGGGAGGAGAGAGAGAGAGAGACAGCACTATACACACTGATGCTCTGTGGTGGTCGCCTGTAGCAGGGAGGAGAGAGAGAGAGAGAGAGACAGCACTATACACACTGATGTTCTGTGGTGGTCGCTGTAGCAGGGAGGAGAGAGAGAGAGAGACAGCACTATACACACTGATGTTCTGTGGTGGTCGCTGTAGCAGGGAGGAGAGAGAGAGAGAGACAGCACTATACACACTGATGCTCTGTGGTGGTCGCCTGTAGCAGGGAGGAGAGAGAGAGAGAGAGAGACAGCACTATACACACTGATGTTCTGTGGTGGTCGCCTGTAGCAGGGAGGAGAGAGAGAGACAGCACTATACACACTGATGCTCTGTGGTGGTCGCCTGTAGCAGGGAGGAGAGAGAGAGAGAGACAGCACTATACACACTGATGTTCTGTGGTGGTGGCTGTAGCAGGGAGGAGAGCGAGAGAGAGACAGCACTATACACACTGATGGTCTGTGGTGGTGGCTGTAGCAGGAAGGAGAGAGAGACAGCACTATACACACTGATGGTCTGTGGTGGTCGCTGTAGCAGGGAGGAGAGAGAGACAGCACTATAAACACTGATGTTCTGTGGTGGTGGCTGTAGCAGGGAGGAGAGAGAGACAGCACTATAAACACTGATGTTCTGTGGTGGTGGGTGTAGCAGGGAGGAGAGAGAGAGAGACAGCACTATACACACTGATGGTCTGTGGTGGTGGCTGTAGCAGGGAGGAGAGAGAGAGAGAGACAGCACTATACACACTGATGGTCTGTGGTGGTGGCTGTAGCAGGAAGGAGCAGGGAGGAGAGAGAGACAGCACTATACACACTGATGTTCTGTGGTGGTCGCTGTAGCAGGAAGGAGAGAGAGACAGCACTATAAACACTGATGTTCTGTGGTGGTGGCTGTAGCAGGAAGGAGAGAGAGAGAGAGACAGCACTATACACACTGATGCTCTGTGGTGGTGGCTGTAGCAGGGAGCAGAGAGAGAGAGAGACAGCACTATACACACTGATGTTCTGTGGTGGTGGCTGTAGCAGGGAGGAGAGAGAGAGAGAGACAGCACTATACACACTGATGTTCTGTGGTGGTGGCTGTAGCAGGGAGGAGAGAGAGAGAGAGACAGCACTATACACACTGATGTTCTGTGGTGGTGGCTGTAGCAGGGAGGAGAGAGAGAGAGAGATAGCACTATACACACTGATGTTCTGTGGTGGTCGCTGTAGCAGGGAGGAGAGAGAGAGAGAGAGACAGCACTATACACACTGATGTTCTGTGGTGGTGGCTGTAGCAGGGAGGAGAGAGAGAGAGAGACAGCACTATACACACTGATGGTCTGTGGTGGTGGCTGTAGCAGGAAGGAGCAGGGAGGAGAGAGAGACAGCACTATACACACTGATGTTCTGTGGTGGTCGCTGTAGCAGGAAGGAGAGAGAGACAGCACTATAAACACTGATGTTCTGTGGTGGTGGCTGTAGCAGGAAGGAGAGAGAGAGAGAGACAGCACTATACACACTGATGCTCTGTGGTGGTGGCTGTAGCAGGGAGGAGAGAGAGAGAGAGACAGCACTATACACACTGATGTTCTGTGGTGGTCGCTGTAGCAGGGAGGAGAGAGAGAGATAGCACTATACACACTGATGTTCTGTGGTGGTCGCTGTAGCAGGGAGGAGAGAGAGAGAGACATCACTTTACACACTGATGTTCTGTGGTGGTGGCTGTAGCAGGGAGGAGAGAGAGAGAGAGACAGCACTATACACACTGATGGTCTGTGGTGGTGGCTGTAGCAGGGAGGAGAGAGAGAGAGAGACATCACTATACACACTGATGTTCTGTGGTGGTGGCTGTAGCAGGAAGGAGCAGGGAGGAGAGAGAGACAGCACTATACACACTGATGTTCTGTGGTGGTCGCTGTAGCAGGAAGGAGAGAGAGACAGCACTATAAACACTGATGTTCTGTGGTGGTGGCTGTAGCAGGAAGGAGAGAGAGAGAGAGACAGCACTATACACACTGATGCTCTGTGGTGGTGGCTGTAGCAGGGAGCAGAGAGAGAGAGAGACAGCACTATACACACTGATGTTCTGTGGTGGTGGCTGTAGCAGGGAGGAGAGAGAGAGAGAGACAGCACTATACACACTGATGTTCTGTGGTGGTGGCTGTAGCAGGGAGGAGAGAGAGAGAGAGACAGCACTATACACACTGATGTTCTGTGGTGGTGGCTGTAGCAGGGAGGAGAGAGAGAGAGAGATAGCACTATACACACTGATGTTCTGTGGTGGTCGCTGTAGCAGGGAGGAGAGAGAGAGAGAGACAGCACTATACACACTGATGTTCTGTGGTGGTGGCTGTAGCAGGGAGGAGAGAGAGAGAGAGACAGCACTATACACACTGATGGTCTGTGGTGGTGGCTGTAGCAGGAAGGAGCAGGGAGGAGAGAGAGACAGCACTATACACACTGATGTTCTGTGGTGGTCGCTGTAGCAGGAAGGAGAGAGAGACAGCACTATAAACACTGATGTTCTGTGGTGGTGGCTGTAGCAGGAAGGAGAGAGAGAGAGAGACAGCACTATACACACTGATGCTCTGTGGTGGTGGCTGTAGCAGGGAGGAGAGAGAGAGAGAGACAGCACTATACACACTGATGTTCTGTGGTGGTCGCTGTAGCAGGGAGGAGAGAGAGAGATAGCACTATACACACTGATGTTCTGTGGTGGTCGCTGTAGCAGGGAGGAGAGAGAGAGAGAGACATCACTTTACACACTGATGTTCTGTGGTGGTGGCTGTAGCAGGGAGGAGAGAGAGAGAGAGACATCACTATACACACTGATGTTCTGTGGTGGTCACTGTAGCAGGGAGGAGAGAGAGAGATAGCACTATACACACTGATGTTCTGTGGTTTTCGCTGTAGCAGGAAGGAGAGAGAGAGAGAGACAGCACTATACACACTGATGCTCTGTGGTGGTGGCTGTAGCAGGGAGGAGAGAGAGAGAGAGACAGCACTATACACACTGATGTTCTGTGGTGGTCGCTGTAGCAGGGAGGAGAGAGAGAGAGAGACAGCACTATACACACTGATGTTCTGTGGTGGTCGCTGTAGCAGGGAGGAGAGAGAGAGAGACAGCACTATACACACTGATGCTCTGTGGTGGTCGCCTGTAGCAGGGAGGAGAGAGAGAGAGAGAGAGACAGCACTATACACACTGATGTTCTGTGGTGGTCGCCTGTAGCAGGGAGGAGAGAGAGAGAGAGACAGCACTATACACACTGATGCTCTGTGGTGGTCGCCTGTAGCAGGGAGGAGAGAGAGAGAGAGAGAGACAGCACTATACACACTGATGTTCTGTGGTGGTCGCTGTAGCAGGGAGGAGAGAGAGAGAGAGACAGCACTATACACACTGATGTTCTGTGGTGGTCGCTGTAGCAGGGAGGAGAGAGAGAGAGAGACAGCACTATACACACTGATGCTCTGTGGTGGTCGCCTGTAGCAGGGAGGAGAGAGAGAGAGAGAGAGACAGCACTATACACACTGATGTTCTGTGGTGGTCGCCTGTAGCAGGGAGGAGAGAGAGAGACAGCACTATACACACTGATGCTCTGTGGTGGTCGCCTGTAGCAGGGAGGAGAGAGAGAGAGAGACAGCACTATACACACTGATGTTCTGTGGTGGTGGCTGTAGCAGGGAGGAGAGCGAGAGAGAGACAGCACTATACACACTGATGGTCTGTGGTGGTGGCTGTAGCAGGAAGGAGAGAGAGACAGCACTATACACACTGATGGTCTGTGGTGGTCGCTGTAGCAGGGAGGAGAGAGAGACAGCACTATAAACACTGATGTTCTGTGGTGGTGGCTGTAGCAGGGAGGAGAGAGAGACAGCACTATAAACACTGATGTTCTGTGGTGGTGGCTGTAGCAGGGAGGAGAGAGAGAGAGAGACAGCACTATACACACTGATGGTCTGTGGTGGTGGCTGTAGCAGGGAGGAGAGAGAGAGACAGCACTATACACACTGATGGTCTGTGGTGGTGGCTGTAGCAGGAAGGAGCAGGGAGGAGAGAGAGACAGCACTATACACACTGATGTTCTGTGGTGGTCGCTGTAGCAGGAAGGAGAGAGAGACAGCACTATAAACACTGATGTTCTGTGGTGGTGGCTGTAGCAGGAAGGAGAGAGAGAGAGAGACAGCACTATACACACTGATGCTCTGTGGTGGTGGCTGTAGCAGGGAGCAGAGAGAGAGAGAGACAGCACTATACACACTGATGTTCTGTGGTGGTGGCTGTAGCAGGGAGGAGAGAGAGAGAGAGACAGCACTATACACACTGATGTTCTGTGGTGGTGGCTGTAGCAGGGAGGAGAGAGAGAGAGAGACAGCACTATACACACTGATGTTCTGTGGTGGTGGCTGTAGCAGGGAGGAGAGAGAGAGAGAGATAGCACTATACACACTGATGTTCTGTGGTGGTCGCTGTAGCAGGGAGGAGAGAGAGAGAGACAGCACTATACACACTGATGTTCTGTGGTGGTCGCTGTAGCAGGGAGGAGAGAGAGAGAGACAGCACTATACACACTGATGTTCTGTGGTGGTCGCTGTAGCAGGGAGGAGAGAGAGAGAGAGACAGCACTATACACACTGATGCTCTGTGGTGGTCGCCTGTAGCAGGGAGGAGAGAGAGAGAGAGACAGCACTATACACACTGATGTTCTGTGGTGGTCGCCTGTAGCAGGGAGGAGAGAGAGACAGCACTATACACACTGATGCTCTGTGGTGGTCGCTGTAGCAGGGAGGAGAGAGAGAGAGAGACAGCACTATACACACTGATGTTCTGTGGTGGTGGCTGTAGCAGGGAGGAGAGCGAGAGAGACAGCACTATACACACTGATGGTCTGTGGTGGTGGCTGTAGCAGGAAGGAGAGAGAGACAGCACTATACACACTGATGGTCTGTGGTGGTCGCTGTAGCAGGGAGGAGAGAGAGACAGCACTATAAACACTGATGTTCTGTGGTGGTGGCTGTAGCAGGGAGGAGAGAGAGACAGCACTATAAACACTGATGTTCTGTGGTGGTGGCTGTAGCAGGGAGGAGAGAGAGAGAGACAGCACTATACACACTGATGGTCTGTGGTGGTGGCTGTAGCAGGGAGGAGGAGAGAGAGAGAGACAGCACTATACACACTGATGGTCTGTGGTGGTGGCTGTAGGAAGGAGCAGGGAGGAGAGAGAGACAGCACTATACACACTGATGTTCTGTGGTGGTCGCTGTAGCAGGAAGGAGAGAGAGACAGCACTATAAACACTGATGTTCTGTGGTGGTGGCTGTAGCAGGAAGGAGAGAGAGAGAGAGACAGCACTATACACACTGATGCTCTGTGGTGGTGGCTGTAGCAGGGAGCAGAGAGAGAGAGAGACAGCACTATACACACTGATGTTCTGTGGTGGTGGCTGTAGCAGGGAGGAGAGAGAGAGAGACAGCACTATACACACTGATGTTCTGTGGTGGTGGCTGTAGCAGGGAGGAGAGAGAGAGAGAGACAGCACTATACACACTGATGTTCTGTGGTGGTGGCTGTAGCAGGGAGGAGAGAGAGAGAGAGATAGCACTATACACACTGATGTTCTGTGGTGGTCGCTGTAGCAGGAGGAGAGAGAGAGAGAGACAGCACTATACACACTGATGTTCTGTGGTGGTGGCTGTAGCAGGGAGGAGAGAGAGAGAGAGACAGCACTATACACACTGATGGTCTGTGGTGGTGGCTGTAGCAGGAAGGAGCAGGGAGGAGAGAGAGACAGCACTATACACACTGATGTTCTGTGGTGGTCGCTGTAGCAGGAAGGAGAGAGAGACAGCACTATAAACACTGATGTTCTGTGGTGGTGGCTGTAGCAGGAAGGAGAGAGAGAGAGAGACAGCACTATACACACTGATGCTCTGTGGTGGTGGCTGTAGCAGGGAGGAGAGAGAGAGAGAGACAGCACTATACACACTGATGTTCTGTGGTGGTCGCTGTAGCAGGGAGGAGAGAGAGAGATAGCACTATACACACTGATGTTCTGTGGTGGTCGCTGTAGCAGGGAGGAGAGAGAGAGAGAGACATCACTTTACACACTGATGTTCTGTGGTGGTGGCTGTAGCAGGGAGGAGAGAGAGAGAGAGACAGCACTATACACACTGATGGTCTGTGGTGGTGGCTGTAGCAGGGAGGAGAGAGAGAGAGAGACATCACTATACACACTGATGTTCTGTGGTGGTGGCTGTAGCAGGAAGGAGCAGGGAGGAGAGAGAGACAGCACTATACACACTGATGTTCTGTGGTGGTCGCCTGTAGCAGGGAGGAGAGAGAGAGAGAGACAGCACTATACACACTGATGTTCTGTGGTGGTGGCTGTAGCAGGGAGGAGAGAGAGAGATAGCACTATACACACTGATGTTCTGTGGTGGTCGCTGTAGCAGGGAGGAGAGAGAGAGAGAGACAGCACTATACACACTGATGTTCTGTGGTGGTGGCTGTAGCAGGGAGGAGAGAGAGAGAGAGATAGCACTATACACACTGATGTTCTGTGGTGGTCGCTGTAGCAGGGAGGAGAGAGAGAGAGAGACAGCACTATACACACTGATGTTCTGTGGTGGTGGCTGTAGCAGGGAGGAGAGAGAGAGAGAGACAGCACTATACACACTGATGGTCTGTGGTGGTGGCTGTAGCAGGAAGGAGCAGGGAGGAGAGAGAGACAGCACTATACACACTGATGTTCTGTGGTGGTCGCTGTAGCAGGAAGGAGAGAGAGACAGCACTATAAACACTGATGTTCTGTGGTGGTGGCTGTAGCAGGAAGGAGAGAGAGAGAGAGACAGCACTATACACACTGATGCTCTGTGGTGGTGGCTGTAGCAGGGAGGAGAGAGAGAGAGAGACAGCACTATACACACTGATGTTCTGTGGTGGTCGCTGTAGCAGGGAGGAGAGAGAGAGATAGCACTATACACACTGATGTTCTGTGGTGGTCGCTGTAGCAGGGAGGAGAGAGAGAGAGAGACATCACTATACACACTGATGCTCTGTGGTGGTGGCTGTAGCAGGGAGGAGAGAGAGAGACAGCACTATACACACTGATGTTCTGTGGTGGTCGCTGTAGCAGGGAGGAGAGAGAGAGATAGCACTATACACACTGATGTTCTGTGGTGGTCGCTGTAGCAGGAAGGAGAGAGAGAGAGAGACAGCACTATACACACTGATGCTCTGTGGTGGTGGCTGTAGCAGGGAGGAGAGAGAGAGAGAGACAGCACTATACACACTGATGTTCTGTGGTGGTCGCTGTAGCAGGGAGGAGAGAGAGAGATAGCACTATACACACTGATGTTCTGTGGTGGTCGCTGTAGCAGGGAGGAGAGAGAGAGAGAGACAGCACTATACACACTGATGTTCTGTGGTGGTGGCTGTAGCAGGGAGGAGAGAGAGAGAGACAGCACTATACACACTGATGTTCTGTGGTGGTGGCTGTAGCAGGGAGGAGAGAGAGAGAGACAGCACTATACACACTGATGTTCTGTGGTGGTGGCTGTAGCAGGGAGGAGAGAGAGAGAGAGACAGCACTATACACACTGATGCTCTGTGGTGGTGGCTGTAGCAGGGAGGAGAGAGAGAGAGAGACAGCACTATACACACTGATGTTCTGTGGTGGTCGCTGTAGCAGGGAGGAGAGAGAGAGAGACAGCACTATACACACTGATGTTCTGTGGTGGTGGCTGTAGCAGGGAGAGAGAGAGAGAGAGACAGCACTATACACACTGATGGTCTGTGGTGGTGGCTGTAGCAGGAAGGAGCAGGGAGGAGAGAGAGACAGCACTATACACACTGATGTTCTGTGGTGGTCGCTGTAGCAGGAAGGAGAGAGAGACAGCACTATAAACACTGATGTTCTGTGGTGGTGGCTGTAGCAGGAAGGAGAGAGAGAGAGACACAGCACTATACACACTGATGCTCTGTGGTGGTGGCTGTAGCAGGGAGGAGAGAGAGAGAGAGACAGCACTATACACACTGATGTTCTGTGGTGGTCGCTGTAGCAGGGAGGAGAGAGAGAGATAGCACTATACACACTGATGTTCTGTGGTGGTCGCTGTAGCAGG
>NW_025750547.1:0-18788 GCF_021184085.1 Oncorhynchus gorbuscha | reverse complement strand
AGTGAAACCTCCACATTCTCTCTGCTCTATTCCCATGATAGTGAGCTGCAGGGCTGTAAAGAGGGGGATCCCCACAGAAATACAATAACTAGAGATTCTATGAGTATCCTCACCACCCACTGTGAGCACGTCCACACTCTACAGGGGGGGTGAAAATGGGTCACAACTCCTGCAGCTCAGTCGCACGCTGGGTATGTACATAGTCAACGGTAGGCTTCGAGGGGACTCCTATGGTAGGTACACCTATAGCTCATCTCTTGGCAGTAGTACTGTAGACTACTTTATCACTGACCTCAACCCAGAATCTCTCAGAGCGTTCACAGTCAGCCCACTGACACCCCTATCAGACCACAGCAAAATCACAGTCTACTTAAACAGAGCAATACTCAATCATGAGGCATCAAAGCCAAAGGAACTGAGTAACATTAAGAAATGCTATAGATGGAAGGAATGCAGTTTGGAAACCTACCAAAAAACAATTAGGCAACAACAAATTCAATCCCTTTTAGACAATTTCCTGGGCAAAACGTTCCACTGTAATAGTGAAGGTGTAAACTTGGCAGTAGAAAATCTTAACAGTATATTTGACCTCTCAGCTTCCCTATCAAATCTAAAAGTCTCAAATAGAAAACCCGAAGAAAATTAACAATAATGACAAATGGTTTGATGAAGAATGCAAAAATCTAAGAAAGAAATTGAGAAACCTGTCCAACCAAAAACATAGAGACCCGGAAAACCTGAGTCTATGCCTTCACTATGGTGAATCACTAAATCAATACAGAAATACACTACGGAAAAAGAAGGAACAGCATGTCAGAAATCAGCTCAATGCAATTGAAGAATCCATAGACTAACCACTTCTGGGAAAATTGGAAAACACTAAACAAACAACAACACGAAGAATTATCTATCCAAAATGGAGATGTATGGGTAAACCACTTCTCCAATCTTTTTGGTTCTATAACAAAGAATAAAGAGCAAAGACATATACATGATCAAATACAGATCTTAGAATAAACTATTAAAGACTACCAGAACCCACTGGATTATCCAATTACATTGAATGAGTTACAGGACAAAATAAAAACCCTCCAACCCAAAAAGGCCTGTGGTGTCGATGGTATCCTCAATGAAATAATCAAATATACAGACAACAATTTCCAATTGGCTATACTAAAACTCTTTAACATCATACTTAGCTCTGGCATCTTCCCCAATATTTGGAACCAAGGACTGATCACCCCAATCCACAAAAGTGGAGACAAATTTGACCCCAATAACTACCGTGGAATATGTGTCAACAGTAACCTTGGGAAAATCCTCTGTATTATTATTAACAGCAGACTTGTACATTTCCTCAATGAAAACAATATACTGAGCAAATGCCAAATTGGCCTTTTACCGAATTACTGTACAACTGGACCACGTATTCATCCTGCACACCCTAATTTACAAAGAAACGAACAAAAATAAAGGCAACATCTTCTCATGCTTTGTTGATTTACAAAAAGCTGGATTTCCAATTTGGCATGAGGGTCTGCTTTGCAAATTGATGGAAAGTGGTGTTGGGGGAAAAACATGACATTATAAATCCATGTACACAAACAACAAGTGTGCAATTAAAATTGGCAAAAAAACACACCCACACATTTCTTTCCCCAGGGCCGTGTGGTTGACAGGGATATAGCTTAAGCCCCACCCTCTTTCAACATATATATCAACGAATTGTCGGGGGCACTACAACGCAGCCCCACTCTACTGGAATCTGAAGTCAAATGTCTACTGTTTGCTGACGCATCTGGTGCTTAAGTCCCCAACCAAGGAGGGTCTACAGCAGCACCTAGATCTTCTGCACAGATTCTGTCAGGACCTGGGCCCTTTTCTCTAGTAAAATCTCAGTAAGATTTAAATAATTAGAACAAAAGGTCCAGTTGCCAGGACCATTATATCACAACGGTTTGATTTGTCTTATCTTAGCAATTTCTTCTCAGCTAGCTACATAGCCGCTCTTGTATCAAAGATAATTGCGTAATTATCGTATTTCGCCGTCCTAACGTAGTCTTCACTAGCCAGCTAGCTAACGTCCACTGATTAGCTGCACTGAGAAACTATTATTACACCTAACTGATTAGTTTAGTGTTAGCTACCCACATGGCTGTCTTTGCTGTCTCGCACCATCGTATCACCGTATCCAAGATAATTGTGTTGTTTAGGTTTAGAGTGTGTAGTCTTAGAGTGATTATCTTAATTTACCGAGGTTAGCTAGCCAACTGATTTGTCGTCCTTAACGTAGGTGACTCTGCTAGCTAGCCAACAGCTAGCCAACGCTAGCCAACGTCTTGTATAGAACTCAACTACCCGGTCGCATTCACAGGTTGTATCACTTTTTCACTTCATTTCATTACAGTACAACGGTTTGATTTGTTTGATCGTAGCTAGCTACTTAGCTAGCTACATACGTCTTTGTATCAAAGATAATTGTGTAGTCTAGAGCGATTTTCTAGGTTTTCTAGGTTCGCTAGCCATCTATTGTCGTTCTTTAACGCAACATGTAACGTAAACAACACTGCTAGCTAGCCTGCTAGCCCCGAATAGCAACACTGCAGAAACTATTACACTCAACGGAACGACTTGATTAGTGTAGTGTCAACAACGCACCCACTGCCAGCTGGTCACTTCAGCAGTACTGTATCATTTTAATCATTTTAGTCAATAAGATTCTTTGCAGCTTAACTTTCTGAACATTCGAGACGTGTAGTCCACTTGTCATTCAATCTCCTTTGCATTAGCGTAGCCTCTTCTGTAGCCTGTCAACTATGTGTCTGTTTATCCCCTGCTTCTCCCTCTCTGCACAGACCATACAAACGCTCCTCACCGCGTGGCCGCTGCCACCCTACTCTGGTGGTCCCACACAGCCCACGTGGAGTTCCAGGTCTCCGGTAGCCTCTGGAACTGCCAATCTGCGGTCAACAAGGCAGAGTTCATCTCAGCCTATGCCTCCCCTCCAGTCCCTCGACTTCTTGGCACTGACGGAAACATGGATCACCACAGACAACACTGCTACTCTACTGCTCTCTCTTTCGTCCGCCCACGTGTTCTCGCACACCCCGAGAGCGTCTGGTCAGCGGGGTGGTGGCACCGGGATCCTCATCTCTCCCAAGTGGTCATTCTCTCTTTCTCCCCTTACCCATCTGTCTATCGCCTCCTTTGAATTCCATGCTGTCACAGTTACTAGCCCTTTCAAGCTTAACATCCTTATCATTTATCGCCCTCCAGGTTCCCTCGGAGAGTTCATCAATGAGCTTGATGCCTTGATAAGCTCCTTCCTGAGGACGGCTCACCTCTCAGTTCTGGGCGACTTTAACCTCCCCAATGTCTACCTTTTGACTCTTTCCTCTCTGCCTCCTTCTTTCCACTCCTCCCTCTTTGACCTCACCCTCTCACCTTCCCCCCTACTCCGCTGCTGCAGGCAATACGCTTCGACCTCATCTTTACTAGATGCTGTTCTTCCACTAACCTCACTGCAACTCCTCCAAGTCTCCGACCACTGCCTTGTATCCTTTTCCCTCTCGCCTCATCCAACACCTCCCCACACTGCCCCTACTCGGATGGTATCGCGCCGTCCCAACCTTCGCCCTCTCCCCGCTACTTTCCTCCTTCTTCCATCCTATCATCTCTTCCTCCGCCTCAAACCTTCTCCCCACCTATCTCCTGATTCTGCCCCTCCTCAACCCTCCTCTCCTCCCTTTCTGCATCCTTTGACTCTCTATGTCCCCTATCCTCCAGGCCGGCTCGGTCCTCCCCTCCCGCCCGTGGCTCGACGACTCATTGCGAGCTCACAGAACAGGGCTCGGGCAGCCGAGCGGAAATGGAGGAAAACTCGCCTCCCTGCGGACCTGGCATCCTTTTTCACTCCCTCCTCTCTACATTTTCCTCCTCTGTCTCTGCTGCTAAAGCCACTTTCTACCACGCTAAATTCCAAGCATCTGCCTCTAACCCTAGGAAGCTCTTTGCCACCTTCTCCTCCCTCCTGAATCCTCCGCCCCCTCCCCCCTCCTCCCTCTCTGCAGATGACTTCGTCAACCATTTTGAAAAGAAGGTCGACGACATCCGATCCTCGTTTGCTAAGTCAAACGACACCGCTGGTTCTGCTCACACTGCCCTACCCTGTGCTCTGACCTCTTTCTCCCTCTCTCTCCAGATGAAATCTCGCGTCTTGTGACGGCCGGCCGCCCAACAACCTGCCCCTTGACCCTATCCCCTCCTCTCTTCTCCAGACCATTTCCGGAGACCTTCTCCCTTACCTCACCTCGCTCATCAACTCATCCCTGACCGTTGGCTACGTCCCTTCCGTCTTCAAGAGAGCGAGAGTTGCACCCCTTCTGAAAAAACCTACACTCGATCCCTCCGATGTCAACAATTACAGACCAGTATCCCTTCTTTCTTTTCTCTCCAAAACTCTTGAACGTGCCGTCCTTGGCCAGCTCTCCCGCTATCTCTCTCTGAATGACCTTCTTGATCCAAATCAGTCAGGTTTCAAGACTAGTCATTCAACTGAGACTGCTCTCCTCTGTATCACGGAGGCGCTCCGCACTGCTAAAGCTAACTCTCTCTCCTCTGCTCTCATCCTTCTAGATCTATCGGCTGCCTTCGATACTGTGAACCATCAGATCCTCCTCTCCACCCTCTCCGAGTTGGGCATCTCCGGCGCGGCCCACGCTTGGATTGCGTCCTACCTGACAGGTCGCTCCTACCAGGTGGCGTGGCGAGAATCTGTCTCCTCACCACGCGCTCTCACCACTGGTGTCCCCCAGGGCTCTGTTCTTGGCCCTCTCCTATTCTCGCTATACACCAAGTCACTTGGCTCTGTCATAACCTCACATGGTCTCTCTTATCATTGCTATGCAGACGACACACAATTAATCTTCTCCTTTCCCCCTTCTGATGACCAGGTGGCGAATCGCATCTCTGCATGTCTGGCAGACATATCAGTGTGGATGACGGATCACCACCTCAAGCTGAACCTCGGCAAGACGGAGCTGCTCTTCCTCCCGGGGAAGGACTGCCCGTTCCATGATCTCGCCATCACGGTTGACAACTCCATTGTGTCCTCCTCCCAGAGCGCCAAGAACCTTGGCGTGATCCTGGACAACACCCTGTCGTTCTCAACTAACATCAAGGCGGTGGCCCGTTCCTGTAGGTTCATGCTCTACAACATCCGCAGAGTACGACCCTGCCTCACACAGGAAGCGGCGCAGGTCCTAATCCAGGCACTTGTCATCTCCCGTCTGGATTACTGCAACTCGCTGTTGGCTGGGCTCCCTGCCTGTGCCATTAAACCCCTTCAACTCATCCAGAACGCCGCAGCCCGTCTGGTGTTCAACCTTCCCAAGTTCTCTCACGTCACCCCGCTCCTCCGTTCTCTCCACTGGCTTCCAGCTGAAGTCGACCGCCACAGCACCATGGTGCTTGCCTCACGGACTGTGAGGGCGGCTGCCTCAATGCCTCGAACAGTCCAGGGCCCCTACCCAAAACAGGGGCGCTCGTTCATCCACCCTCCTGGCCTGCTTTCGCCTCCCTACCCACTGAGGTACAGCTCCGCTCAGCCCAGTCCAAAACCTGTTGCTGCCCTGGCCCCCAATGGTAGGACAAACTCCCTCACGACGCAGGACAGCGGAGTCAATCACCACCTTCGGAGACACCTGAAGCACCTCCTTTAGGAATACCTAGGATAGGTTAAGTAATCCCTCTCACCCCACCCCCTAAAGTTTTAGATGCTATTGTTAAGTATTGTCACTGGATGTCATAAGGTGAGATACACCAATTTATGAAGTCATCTGGATAGAGCGTCATAGCACAAATGACTTACAAATGTAAATGTAAATGCCTACAGCAGCACCTAGATCTATGCACAGATTCTGTAAGACCTGGGCCCACAGCAGTAAATCTAGTAGTTAAAATAATGGTGTTAAAAGGTCTAGTCTGGGACCTGTCCAATTCAAAATACAGACACTGTTGCCTAAAAGGCACAAAAACTATACATACCTTGGCCTAAACATGGCGCTACAGGTAACTTCCACAAAGCTGTGAGCGATCTGAGACAAGGCAAGAAGGGCATTCTATGCCATCAAAAAAACATAAATTTCAACATACCAGTTAGGATTTGGCTAAAAATACTTGAATCAGTCATAGAGCCCATTGCCCTTTATGGTTGTGAGGTCTGGGGTCCATCACCAGCAAGACTTCACAAAATGGGACAAACACCAAATGAGACTATGCACGCAGTGCAAAAATATCCTCCGCGTACAACGTAAAACACCAAATAGCACAGAGAGCAGAATTAGGCCGATACCCACTAATTATCAAAATCCAGAAAAGAGCCGTTAAATTCTACAACCACCTAAAAGGAAGCGATTCACAAACCTTCCCATAACAAAGCCATCACCTACAGAGAGATGAACCTGGAGAAAGAGTCCCCTAAGCAAGCTGGTCCTGGGGCTCTGTTCACAAAACACACACCCTACAGATCCCCAGGACAACAGCACAAATAGACCCAACAAATCATGAGAAAACAAAAAGATAATTACTTAACACATTGGAAAGAATTAACAAAAAACAGAGCAAACTAGAATGCTATTTGGCCCTACACAGAGAGTACACAGCGGCAGAATACCTGACCACTGTGACTAACCCAAAATTAAGAGAAAGCTGACTATGTACAGACTCAGTGAGCATAGCCTTGCTATTGAGAGAAAGGCCGCCGTAGGCAGACATGGCTCTCAAGAAGACAGGCTATGTGCTCACTGCCCACAAAAAAATGAGGTGGAAACTGAGCTGCACTTCCTAACCTCCTGCCCAATGTATGACCATATTAGAGAGACATATTTCCCCAGATTACACAGATCCACAAAGAATTCAAAAACAAATCCAATTTGGAAAAACTCCCATATCTACTGGGTGAATTTCCACAGTGTGCCATCACAGCAGCAAGATTTGTGACCTGTTGCCACGAGAAAGGGCAACCAGTGAAGAACAAACACCATTGTAAATACAACCCATATTTATGCTTATTTATTTTATCTTGTGTCCTTTAACTATTTGTACATTGTGTATATATATATATATATATATATATATATATATATATATATATATATATATATATATATATTTAATATGACATTTGTAATGTCTTTACTGTTTTGAAACTTCTGTATGTGTAATGTTTACTGTTAATCTTTGTTGTTTTTCACTTTATATATTCACTTTGTATGTTGTCTACCTCACTTGCTTTGGCAATGTTAACACATGTTTCCCATGCCAATAAAGCTCTTGAATTGAATTGAATTGAGTAAGCACACAGGAGGGGAGAACTGAGGTCCTGGCCCAGGGGTGGGGAGGCCCCAGGGAAGCCAGGAGGGGTGAGGGGGAGGCCCCAGGGAAGCCAGGAGGGGTGAGGGGGAGGCCCCAGGGAAGCCCAGAGAGGTGAGGGGGAGGCCCAGGGAAGCCCAGAGAGGTGAGGGGGAGGCCCAGGGAAGCCCAGGCCAGACAGGGGACTAAGGAAGCAGAGGTTATCCTCTATGCTCAACTTCTTTTAGAATAGTCTCTAGTCTCTCCTCTCCAGCCCTGGAAGTCCTGACCCTCTAGTCTCTCCTCTCCAGTCCTGTCATAGACTCACTGCTCTTCCATCTTATTTATTTATGCTTTGATCTCTTTTCCTTCCCACTGAAGTGGCATGCTGCTCTCTGGCTGCTCTCTGACCGCTCTCTTTCCACTCTCTTTCCACTCTCTGGCCGCTCTCTGGCCGCTCTCTGGCCGCTCTCTTTCCACTCTCTTTCCACTCTCTGGCCGCTCTCTTTCCACTCTCTGGCCGCTCTCTTTCCACTCTCTGGCCGCTCTCTGGCCGCTCTCTTTCCACTCTCTGGCCGCTCTCTGGCCGCTCTCTGGCCGCTCTCTTTCTGCTCTCTGGCCGCTCTCTGGCCGCTCTCTGGCCGCTCTCTGGCCGCTCTCTTTCTGCTCTCTGGCCGCTCTCTTTCTGCTCTCTGGCCGCTCTCTGGCCGCTCTCTGGCCGCTCTCTTTCCACTCTCTGGCCGCTCTCTGGCCGCTCTCTGGCCGCTCTCTTTCTGCTCTCTGGCCGCTCTCTTTCCACTCTCTGGCCGCTCTCTGGCCGCTCTCTGGCCGCTCTCTTTCTGCTCTCTGGCCGCTCTCTTTCCACTCTCTTTCTGCTCTCTGGCCGCTCTCTGGCCGCTCTCTGGCCGCTCTCTTTCCACTCTCTGGCCGCTCTCTGGCCGCTCTCTGGCCGCTCTCTTTCTGCTCTCTGGCCGCTCTCTTTCCACTCTCTTTCTGCTCTCTGGCCGCTCTCTTTCCACTCTCTGGCCGCTCTCTTTCTGCTCTCAGGCTGCTCTCGCCGCTCTCTTTCTGCTCTCTGGCTGCTCTCTGGCCGCTCTCTTTCTGCTCTCTGGCCGCTCTCTTTCTGCTCTCTGGCTGCTCTCTGGCCGCTCTCTTTCCGCTCTCTGGCCGCTCTCTTTCCGCTCTCTGGCCGCTTTCTTTCCGCTCTCTGGCCGCTCTCTTTCCACTCTCTGGCCGCTCTCTTTCCGCTCTCTGGCCGCTCTCTGGCCGCTATCTGGCCGCTCTCTTTCTGCTCTCTGGCTGCTCTCTGGCCGCTCTCTTTCTGCTCTCTGGCTGCTCTCTGGCCGCTCTCTTTCTGCTCTCTGGCTGCTCTCTGGCCGCTCTCTTTCTGCTCTCTGGCTGCTCTCTGGCCGCTCTCTTTCTGCTCTCTGGTTGCTCTCTGGCCGCTCTCTTTCTGCTCTCTGGCGTCTCTCTGGCCGCTCTCTTTCTGCTCTCTGGCCGCTCTCTTTCTGCTCTCTGGTTGCTCTCTGGCCGCTCTCTTTCTGCTCTCTGGCTTCTCTCTGGCTGCTCTCTTTCCACTCTGGAAGCTCTCTGGCTTCTCTTTGGCCGCTCTCTGGCTTCTTTATGGGTTCTCTCTGGCTGCTCTCTTTCTGCTCTCTGGCTGCTCTCTTGCTGCTCTCTGGCCGCTCTCTTTCTGCTCTCTGGCCGCTCTCTTTCCACTCTCTGGCCGCTCTCTTTCCACTCTCTGGCCGCTCTCTTTCTGCTCTCTGGCTGCTCTCTTGCTGCTCTCTGGCCGCTTTCTGGCTTCTCTCTGGCCGCTCTCTTTCTGCTCTCTGGCCGCTCTCTTTCCACTCTCTTTCCACTCTCTCCGCTCTCTGGCCGCTCTCTTTCCACTCTCTGGCTGCTCTCTTTCTGCTCTCTGGTCGCTCTCTGGCCGCTCTCTCCGCTCTCTGGCCGCTCTCTCTCCGCTCTCTGGCCGCTGTCTTTCCACTCTCTGGCTGCTCTCTCCGCTCTCTGGCCGCTCTCTGGCCGCTCTCTCCGCTCTCTGGCCGCTCTCTGGCTGCTCTCTGGCCGCTCTCTTTCTGCTCTCTGGCTTCTCCTTGGCCGCTCTCTTTCTCCTCTTTGGCCGCTCTCTCTGCTCTCTGGCCACTCTTTGGCCGCTCTCTTTCTGCTCTCTGGCTTCTCCTTGGCCGCTCTCTTTCTCCTCTTTGGCCGCTCTCTTTCTGCTCTCTGGCAGCTCTCTTTCCACTCTCTGGCAGCTCTCTTTCTCCTCTTTGGCCGCTCTCTGGCCACTCTTTGGCCGCTCTCTGGCCACTCTTTGGCCGCTCTCTTTCAGCTCTCTGGCCGCTCTCTTTCCGCTCTCTGGCTTCTCTCTGGCTGCTCTCTGGCCGCTCTCTTTCCACTCTCTGGCCGCTCTCTTTCTGCTCTCTGGCAGCTCTCTTTCCACTCTCTGGCAGCTCTCTTTCTCCTCTTTGGCCGCTCTCTCCGCTCTCTGGCCACTCTTTGGCCGCTCTCTGGCCACTCTTTGGCCGCTCTCTTTCCACTCTCTGGCAGCTCTCTGGCTTCTCTTTGGCCGCTCTCTCTCCGCTCTCTGGCTTCTCTCTGGCTGCTCTCTGGCCGCTCTCTCTCCGCTCTCTAGCCGCTCTCTTTCTGCTCTCTGGCCACTCTCTTTCTGCTCTCTGGCTGCTCTCTGGCCGCTCTCTCCGCTCTCTGGCTGCTCTCTGGCTGCTCTCTGGCTGCTCTCTGGCCGCTCTCTCCGCTCTCTCTCCGCTCTCTGGCTGCTCTCTGGCTGCTCTCTGGCTGCTCTCTGGCCGCTCTCTCCGCTCTCTGGCCGCTCTCTGGCCGCTCAGGGAAGACAGTGTTGTGCTCCTCCTAGTGCCTGCTTTGAGCACTGAACAGACGTTTTGTCATTATGGAGAATGGGAGGGATGAGGTGTGTGTGTGTGCGTGCGTACAGACTCTTGGCCATCTCTCTCCGTTCCCTAATACACCCCCTCTCTCCCTAAGCAAACACCTGGAGGCTGCCTCCCCATCCCTCCCTCCCTCCTCTCTAATAACAGGCCACAGCAAAACAGGAAACAAGGCTGTGCTCCCGGTGATGGCATGGAAATTGGTCCGAGTGGAAGGCCTTTTGTCTAAACATGAGCTCACCCTACAGAGAGAGAGACACAGAGAGAGAGAGAGAGACAGAGAGAGAGAGAGATGAGGAGACAGAGAGAGAGAAACACAGAGCGAGCGAGAGAGTGTCAGAACTGAGGGAGGAAGGGAGGATGGCGTGTCGTGAGAGAGGTGAGAGGGAGCAGATGGAGAGAAGTGTGAGCGAGGGAGACAGAAGGAGGGATAGAGGGGAGAGGGCGGATAGAGTTCAGAGAAAATAAATCTAGCTTCTAGGCTGGTGGTGAAGGGAGCGGTCACACCATTGACTTTTCCCTCATTTAACAGTATGACAGTGAGGAACAGAGGTCAGGGGCTTCTCATGCACCATCAGACTAGCACTACAGTCTCTCTCTTACTCCCTCTCTCTGTACCTATCTCTCTCTCTCTGTACCTATCTATCTCTCTGTACCTATCTCTCTCTCTGCACTTATCTCTCTCTCTGTACTTATCTCTCTGTACTTATCTCTCTCTCTTACTCCCTCTCTCTGTACCTATCTCTCTCTCTCTTACTCCCTCTCTCTGTACCTATCTCTCTCTCTCTGTACCTATCTCTCTCTCTGTACTTATCTCTCTCTCTGTACTTATCTCTCTGTACTTATCTCTCTCTCTTACTCCCTCTCTCTGTACCTATCTCTCTCTCTGTACTTATCTCTCTCTCTGTACTTATCTCTCTGTACTTATCTCTCTCTCTCTTACTCCCTCTCTGTACCTATCTCTCTCTCTGTACTTATCTCTCTCTCTGTACTTATCTCTCTCTCTGTACTTATCTCTCTGTACTTATCTCTCTCTCTTACTCCCTCTCTCTGTACCTCTCTCTCTCTCTCTTACTCCCTCTGTACCTATCTCTCTCTCTCTTACTCCCTCTCTCTGTACCTATCTCTCTCTCTTACTCCCTCTCTCTGTACCCATCTCTCTCTTACCTATCTCTCTCTCTACTCCTCTCTGTACCTATCTCTCTCTCTGTACCTATCTCTCTGTACCTATCTCTCTGTTCCTATCTCTCTCACCCCTTCTCACACTCCACCCTCAATCTACACATTCCCTATCTCCGTATCCCTCTCTCTCCCGGTCTCTCCTTTTCCAGGTGTAAATGTGTGAGGGCTGATATTTAAATGTGTTTGTGTGATATATGATATTTACCTAATAAAGGGCTGAATTAGAATTGTCTCTCCGTCCCTCTCCCAGGCGGTGTATCTGGACCAGTTGCTGTCCTGTGTGGATGTTCTGTTGTCTGTGTGTGAGAAGGACTGTTGCTCGGTCAGTCTACAGCTGTTACAGGTGCTGGTTACTATCCAGAGCCTCTCCACTGAGCCACAGCTCACTGACAAGGTAAGATGTGCTCACATACACACACATACAGTACATGGACACACACACGTATGTCTACACATCCATACATCAAACCCCAGCTCACTGCCCAGGTAAGAAACACACACATACAGACATGGACACACACACGTATGTCTACACATCCATACATCAAACCCCAGCTCACTGCCCAGGTAAGAGACACACACACAGCAGCTCACCCAGTGGCTCTAACGAGCAATCCCATTATCCTCTCTGTCTTCCAGGCAGGCAGGCTCCTCCCCTGTGGGCTCAACGTTTATAACCATCCACCTCTCCTGTATAACTACTCTTCTCCTTCTCTGCTCTGACATGTGGTGATCTAGAATGTTTTTAACATTTTAACACTCTCTTTCCATCCCCCTCCTCCTTGTTTATTACAGCTGTGAGTATGTTTTGTATAGCGGGCCAGAGAAGCTATTTGAAGAATGTAAGTGTTAGCCCTGGTTCAAAGTGGGCACAGTGGAACTCGACAGTCTACTGTAATTACCCATTTAGTCAGAAATTGCACCTTTGGAGTGGAACTAGTTTAAACCGTTGCCGAGGGTGAAAGGAGGCGGTTTTGAGAGAGCGAGAGAATCAGCCCCAGCGCCATTTTACCTCACGTCTACTGCCATTACATGCCATGCGAGCGCCATCCTGCCGCGAAGGACACTCATCGTCCGGGTAACTTGACCCAGAATAAAAGTTAACAACAAAGAGAAGAGGCAGAGGAAACAGAACAGACTGTAAAAGCCCTGTGTTACGTCTTAGTTTAGTCTGTCTGTTTGGACTGTGTGCTAATAGCAGGTCTACGAGGAGAGGAGCGGGAAGTGGAGCGTACTCTGGCCAACGGATGAATGACTGACCACTCAGTGGCCTTCTATGTCTGACTGTCTGTGTGTCTGTCTGCAGAAACGGTGTCCTGTTTGGAACTAGGAGGAAGAATAGGGACAGAGTCATGTAGAGAAGGAGGGAGGGAGAATAGGGACAGGGACATGTAGAGGAGGGAGGGATCTTAGGACATGGACATGTAGAGAAGGAGGGAGGAGAATAGGGCAGACATGTAGAGAAGTGGAGGGAGGGAGAATAGGGACAGGATATGCAGAGGAGGAGGGAGAATAGGGACAGGGACATGTAGAGGAGGAGGGAGGGAGAATAGGGACAGGGACATGTAGAGAAGAGGGGGAGGGAGAATTGGGACAGGGACATGTAGAGAAGGAGGGAGGGAGAATAGGAATGTGGACATGTAGAGAAGGAGGGAGGGAGAATAGGGACAGGGACATGTAGGAGAAGGAGGGAGGGAGAATAAGGACAGGGATATGTAGAGAAGGGGGAAGGAGGGAGAATAGCAGGTCATAGAGAAGAGGAGGGAAGAGAAGAGGCAGGACACGAGAGAAGGAGGGAGGGAGAATAAGGACAGGGACATGTAGAGAAGGGGGAAGGAGGGAGGACAATAGGGGTAGGGACAAGGGGGAGAGAAGGAGGGAGGGAGAATAGGGGCAGGGACATGTAGAGAAGGGGGAAGGAGGGAGGGAGAATAGGGGCAGGGGCAGGGACATGTAGAGAAGGGGGAAGGAGGGAGGGAGAATAGGGGCAGGGACATGTAGAGAAGGAGGGAGGGAGAATAGGGACAGGGACATGTAGAGAAGGAGGGAGGGAGAATATGGGCAGGGACATGTAGAGAAGGGGGAAGGAGGGAGGGAGAATAGGGGCAGGGACATGTAGAGAAGGGGGGAAGGAGGGAGGGAGAATAGGGGCAGGGACATGTAGAGAAGGAGGGAGGGAGAATAGGGGCAGGGACATGTAGAGAAGGAGGGAGGGAGAATAGGGCAGGGACATGTAGAGAAGGAGGGAGGGAGAATAGGGACAGGGACATGTAGAGAAGGAGGGAGGGAGAATAGGGACAGGGACATGTAGAGAAGGGGGAAGGAGAGCATGGCCTGGGACGTAGAGAAGGAGAGAGGGAGAGCATGGCCTGGGACGTAGAGAAGGAGAGGGAGAGCATGGCCTGGGACGTAGAGAAGGAGAGGGAGAGCATGGCCTGGGACGTAGAGAAGGAGAGAGGGAGAGCATGGCCTGGGACGTAGAGAAGGAGAGAGGGAGAGCATGGCCTGGGACGTAGAAGGAGAGAGGGAGAGCATGGCCTGGGACGTAGAGAAGGAGAGAGGGAGAGCATGGCCTGGGACGTAGAGAAGGAGAGAGGGAGAGCATGGCCTGGGACGTAGAGAAGGAGAGAGGGAGAGCATGGCCTGGGACGTAGAGAAGGAGAGAGGGAGAGCATGGCCTGGGACGTAGAGAAGGAGAGAGGGAGAGCATGGCCTGGGACGTAGAGAAGGAGATAGGGAGAGCATGGCCTGGGATGTAGAGAAGGAGGGAGGGAGAGCATGGCCTGGGACGTAGAGAAGGAGGGAGGGAGAGCATGGCCTGGGACGTAGAGAAGGAGGGAGGGAGAGCATGGCCTGGGACGTAGAGAAGGAGGGAGGGAGAGCATGGCCTGGGACGTAGAGAAGGAGAGAGGGAGAGCATGGCCTGGGACGTAGAGAAGGAGAGGGGGAGAGCATGGCCTGGGACGTAGAGAAGGAGGGAGGGAGAGCATGGCCTGGGACGTAGAGAAGGAGGGAGGGAGAGCATGGCCTGGGACGTAGAGAAGGAGGGAGGGAGAGCATGGCCTGGGACATGTAGAGAAGGAGAGAGGGAGAGCATGGCCTGGGACATTCCTGGACGTTGTTCCACCTCCCAGGGGAATGGCAACGCCAGTTTTCCCAGAAAATGATCTTCCAGTCAGGTTTGTGGGGGGGTTGTTGGCTCCCTTCGCAGGGGGTTAACACTATTGACTCAAGAGGACAGTCAATCAGACAGTGTCCATCCCCGCCTCCCCTCAAGGGGACCATAACGCGCCCCTCGAGGTCACTTCCTCTGTCGTGAAGAACACCACTATGCTCACGCTCCTTTCTCTCACTCTGCTCATTTCCTCTCCGTTGATGTTTATTGTGACTATGGGATGTATGCTTCCTGTTTGTTTTCTGTATGGGTACATGTGTTAGTGTTTGCATCCGAGTGGTTTGATGTATAAGACTAAGAGCATGTGAAGCACATTGTTTACAGCGTTTTTGGAGAGTTATTATTTTCATGGTAAAGTTACTGATCATGCTTCTGTTTCCAGATGTAATCTAAACTTGCAACACAGCCATTAACATTTTAATGGAATGTGTTGATCACTTTCTCTCACCTTCCCTTCCTGTTTCTCTCTCTCTCTCTCTCGCTCTCTCGCTCTCTCGCTCTCTTTCGCTCTCCAACTCTCTCTCTGTCTCTGTCTCTCTCCTCTCCATCACGCTCTCCATCTCTCTCTCTGTCTCTCTGTCTCTCTCCTCTCCGTCTCGCTCTCCATCTCTCTCTCTGTCTCTCTCTCTCTCTGTCTCTCTCTCTGTCTCTCTCCATCTCTCTCTCTGTCTCTCTCTCTCTCTGTCTCTCTCTCTGTCTCTCTCCATCTCTCTCTCCATCTCTCTCTCTCTCTGTCTCTCTCTCTGTCTCTCCCTCTCTCTCTCCATCTCTCCCTCTCTCTCTCCTCTCAGGCAGAGCAGAGCGTAGTGTCTCTGTGTAAGGTCCAGGGTCTGGCTACAGTAGCTGACCTCTACAGGCAGCACATGGATCAGCTGCTCCAGTGGCTCTCAGCCTCTCAGAAGACCTGGACCAGCTACTCCTCCCAGAGACTGCAGCTCCAGGTCATCGCCACCCAATCAGGTGAGACTATAGGTCAGGCTTCTCCAAGCGTGTTCCTGGAGAGCCTACCCTCCTGTAGGTTTTAAATCCAACTCCACTTGTAACTAACCTGATTCAACTGATCAGATAGATATTAATTCAAATTAGGTGTGTTAGATTAGGGTTTGAGAGAACCTACAGGAACAGGGTTTTATTTATGTATTTTATTTCACCTTTATTTAACCAGGTAGGCAAGTTGAGAAGTTCTCATTTACAATTGTGACCTGGCCAAGATAAAGCAAAGCAGTTTGACAGATACAACGACACAGAGTTACACATGGAGTAAAACAAACATACAGTCAATAATACAGTATAAACAAGTCTATATACACAATGTGAGCAAATGAGGTGAGAAGGGAGGTAAAGGCAAAAAAAGGCCATGGTGGCAAAGTAAATACAATATAGCAAGTAAAACACTGGAATGGTAGTTTTGCAATGGAAGAATGTGCAAAGTAGAAATAAAAATAATGGGGTGCAAAGGAGCAAAATAAATAAATAAATTAAATATAGTTGGGAAAGAGGTAGTTGTTTGGGCTAAATTATAGGTGGGCTATGTACAGGTGCAGTAATCAGTGAGCTGCTCTGACAGTTGGAGATAAGTGTTTCCAGTTTCAGAGATTTTTGCAGTTCGTTCCAGTCATTGGCAGCAGAGAACTGGTTGGGGGTGACTAGAGAGATATACCTGCTGGAGCGTGTGCTACAGGTGGGAGATGCTATGGTGACCAGCGAGCTGAGATAAGGGGGGACTTTACCTAGCAGGGTCTTGTAGATGACATGGAGCCAGTAGGTTTGGCGACGAAGTATAGAGAGCGAGGGCCAGCCAACGAGGAAAGTACGGAGTCGCAATGGTGGCTAGTATATGGGGCTTTGGTGACAAAACGGATTGCACTGTGATAGACTGCATCAATTTGTTGAGTAGAAGTATTGGTGGCTATTTTGTAAATTACATCGCCAAAGTCGAGGATTGGTAGGATGGTCAGTTTTACAAGGGTATGTTTGGCAGCATGAGTGAAGGGATCTTTGTTGCGAAATAGGAAGCCAATTCTAGATTTAACTTTGGATTGGAGATTTTGATATGGGTCTGGAAGGAGAGTTTTACAGTCTAACCAGACACCTAAGTATTTGTAGTTGTCACGTATTCTAAGTCAGAGCCGTCCAGTGGATGATGTTGGACAGGCGGGTAGGTGCAGGTAGCAATCGGTTGAAAGAGCATGCATTTAGTTTTACTTGTATTTAAGAGCAGTGGAGGCCACGGAAGGAGAGTTGTATGGCATTGAAGCTTGCCTGGAGGGTTGTTAACACAGTGTCCAAAGAAGGGCCGGAAGTATACAGAATGGTGTCGTCTGCGTAGAGGTGGATCAGAGACTCACCAGCAGCAAGAGCGACCTCATTGATGTATACAGAGAAGAGAGTCTGTCCAAGAATTGAACCCTGTGGCACCCCCATAGAGACTGCCAGAAGTCCGGACAGCAGACCCTCCGATTTGACACACTGAACTCTATCAGAGAAGTAGTTGGTGAACCAGGCGAGGCAATCATTTGAGAAACCAAGGCTGTCGAGTCTGCCGATGAGGATGTGGTGATTGACAGAGTCGAAAGCCTTGGCCAGATCAATGAATACGGCTGCACAGTAATGTTTCTTTTCGATGGCGGTTAAGATATCGTTTAGGACCTTGAGCGTGGCTGAGGTGCACCCATGACCAGCTCTGAAACCAGATTGCATAGCAGAGAAGGTATGGTGAGATTCAAAATGGTCGGTAATCTGTTTGTTGACTTGGCTTTTCGGGCCCTTAGAAAGCATGGTAGGATAGATATAGGTCTGTAGCAGTTTGGTTCAAAGTGTCCCCCCTTTGAAGAGGGGATGACATAACTACTTTCCAATCTTTAGGAATCTCAGGCCGACATGAAAGAGAGGTTGAACAGGCTGAGTAATAGGGGTGGCAATAATTTTGGCAGATAATTTTTAGAAAGAAAGGGTCAGATTGTCTGGCCCGGCTGATTTGTAGGGATCAGATTTTTCAGCTCTTTCAGAACATCAGCTGAACGGATTTGGGAGAAGGAAAATGGGAAGGCTTGGGCGAGTTGCTGTTGGGGGTGCAGTCACTCAGTATTGGGGGTAGGAGTAGCCAGGTGTAAATCATGGCCAGCCGTGAAAAAATGCTTATTGAAATTCTCAATTATGGTGGATTTATCAGTGGTGACAGTGTTTCCTATCTTCAGTGCAGTGGGCAGCTGGGAGGAGGTGTTCTTATTCTCCATGGACTTTACAGTGTCCCAGAACTTTTTTTGAGTTAGTGTTGCAGGAAGCAAATTTCTGCTTGAAAAAAGCTAGCCTTGGCTTTTCTAACTGCCTGTGTATAATGGTTTCTAGCTTCCCTGAACAGCTGCATATCACGGGGCTGTTCGTGCTAATGCAGAACGCCATAGGATGTTTTTGTGTTGGTTAAGGGCAGTCAGGTCTGGGGAGAACCAAGGGCTTATCTGTTCTGGTTCTAAATTTCTTGAATGGGGCATGTTTATTTAAGATGGTTAGGAAGGCATTTAAAAAAATATCCAGGCATCCTCTACTGACGGGATGAGATCAATATCCTTCCAGGATACCCCGCCAGGTGAGATCTTGGTTGAAGCGTTTTACAGCATGAGTGGAGGTCGTTGACCGCTGACCCATTACGGATGCAGGCAATGAGGCAGTGATCGCTGAGATCTTGGTTGAAGACAGCAGAGGTGTATTTAGAGGGCAAGTTGTTAGATGATATCTATGAGGGTGCCCGTGTTTAAGGCTTTGGGGGGGTACCTGGTAGGTTCATTGATAATTTGAGTGAGATTGAGGGCATCAAGTTTAGATTGTAGGATGGCTGGGGTGTTAAGCATGTTCCAGTTTAGGTCGCCTAGCAGCACGAGCTCTGAAGATAGATGGGGGGCAATCAGTTCACATATGGTGTCCAGAGCACAGCTGGGGGCAGAGGGTGGTCTATAGCAGGCGGCAACGGTGAGAGACTTGTTTTTAGAGAGGTGGATTTTTAAAAGTAGAGAGTTCAAATTGTTTTGGGTACAGACCTGGATAGTAGGACAGAACTCTGCAGGCTATCTTTGCAGTAGATTGCAACACCGCCCCCTTTGGCAGTTCTATCTTGTCTGAAAATGTTGTAGTTTGGAATAAAATGTCTGAATTTTTGGTGGTCTTCCTAAGCCAGG
>NW_025750546.1:0-18789 GCF_021184085.1 Oncorhynchus gorbuscha | reverse complement strand
TTCCTGGGATTATTATGGATCCCCATTAGTTCCTACCAAGACAGCAGCTACTCCTGGGGTTTAATATGGATACCCATTAGTTCCTGCCAAGACAGCAGCTACTCTTCCTGGGGTTTATTATGGATCCCCATTAGTTCAGGCAGCAGCTACTCTTCCTGGGGTTTATTATGGATCCCCATTAGTTCCTGCCAAGGCAGCAGCTACTCTTCCTGGGTTTTATTATGGATCCCCATTAGTTCCTGCCAAGGCAGCAGCTACTCTTCCTGGGGTTTATTATGGATCCCCATTAGTTGCTGCCAGGGCAGCAGCTACTCTTCCTGGGGTTTATTATGGACCCTCATTAGTTCCTGCCAAGGCAGCAGCTACTCTTCCTGGGGTTTAATATGGATCCCCATTAGTTCCTGCCAAGACAGCAGCTACTCTTACTGGGGTTTATTATGGATCCCCATTAGTTCAGGCAGCAGCTACTCCTCCTGGGGTTTATTATGGATCCCCATTAGTTCCTGTCAAGACAGCAGCTACTCTTCCTGGGGGTTTATTATGGATCCCCATTAGTTCCTGCCAAGGCAGCAGCTACTCTTCCTGGGGTTTATTATGGATCCCCATTAGTCCTGCAGGCAGCAGCTACTCTTCCTGGGGTTTATTATGGATCCCCATTAGTTCCTGCCAAGGCAGCAGCTACTCTTCCTGGGGTTTATTATGGATCCCCATTAGTTCCTGCCAAGGCAGCAGCTACTCTTCCTGGGGTTTTATTATGGATCCCCATTAGTTCCTGCCAAGGCAGCAGCTACTCTTCCTGGGGTTTATTATGGATCCCCATTAGTTCCTGCCAAGGCAGCAGCTATATTTCTGGGTTTTATTATGGATCCCATTAGTTGCTGCCATGGCAGCAGCTTCTCTTCCTGGGGTTTATTATGGACCCTCATTGGTTCCTGCGAGGGCAGCAGCTACTCTTCCTGGGGTTTGTGTAAGTTCACATTAGTTCCTGTCAAGACCTGGCAGCTCCTCTTCTAGAGGGTTTTATTATGGACCCCCATTAGTTCCTGCCAAGGCAGCAGCTACTCTTCCTGGGGTTGATTGTGGTTCCCATTAGTTCCTGTCAAGGCCAGCTACTCTTCCTGGGGTTTATTATGGATCCCCATTAGTTCCTGTCAAGGCAGCAGCTACTCTTCCTGGGGATGATTAGGGATCCCCATTGGTTCCCTCATCAAGACAGCAGCTACTCTTCCTGGGTTTATTATGGATGCCCATTAGTTCCTGTCAAGGCAGCAGCTACTCTTCCTGGGGTTGATTAGGGATGCCCATTAGTTCCTGTCAAGGCAGCAGCTACTCTTCCTGGGGTTTATTATGGATCCCCATTAGTTGCTGCCATGGCAGCAGCTACTCTTCCTGGGGTTTATTATGGACCCTCATTAGTTCCTGCCGAGGCAGCAGCTACTCTTCCTGGGGTTTATTATGGATTCACATTAGTTCCTGTCAAGACAGCAGCTACTCTTCCTGGGGGTTTATTATGGACCCCCATTAGTTCCTGCCAAGGCAGCAGCTACTCTTCCTGGGGTTGATTATGGATTCCCATTAGTTCCTGTCAAGGCAGCAGCTACTCTTCCTGGGGTTTATTATGGATCCCCATTAGTTCCTGTCAAGGCAGCAGCTACTCTTCCTGGGGATGATTAGGGATCCCCATTAGTTCCTGTCAAGACAGCAGCTACTCTTCCTGGGGTTTATTATGGATGCCCATTAGTTCCTGTCAAGGCAGCAGCTACTCTTCCTGGGGTTGATTAGGGATGCCCATTAGTTCCTGTCAAGGCAGCAGCTACTCTTCCTGGGGTTTATTCTGGATCCCCATTGGTTCACTGCCCAAGGCAGCTACTCTTCCTGGGGTTTATTATGGATCCCCATTAGTTCCATCAGGCGGCAGCTACTCTTCCTGTAGGTTTGTTATGGATCCCATTGGTTCATAATCAGAGCGGCTAGCTACTCTTCCTGGGGTTTATTATGGATCCCCATTAGTTCCGCAATGAGGCAGCTACTCTTCTGGGGTTTATTATGGATCCCCATTGGTTCACCATCAAGGCAGCCAGCCTCTTCCTGGGGTTTTATTATGGATCCCCATTAGTTCCTGTCAAGGCAGCAGCTACTCTTCTGGGGTTTATTATGGACCCCATTGCATGGTTCCTGTCAAGGCAGCAGCACCACTCTTCCTGGGGTTTATTATGGATCCCCATTAGTTCTGTCAAGGCAGCAGCTACTCTTCCTGGGGTTTATTATGGATTCACATTAGTTCCTGTCAAGGCAGCAGCTACTCTTCCTGGGGTTTATTATGGATCCCCATTAGTTCCTGTCAAGGCAGCAGCTACTCTTCCTGGGGTTTTATTAGGATCCCCATTAGTTCCTGTCAAGACAGCAGCTACTCTTCCCGGGGTTTGGCTATGGATCCCCATTAGTTCTGTCAAGGCAGCAGCTACTCTTCCTGGGGTTGATTAGGGATCCCCATTAGTTCCTGTCAAGACAGCAGCTACTCTTCCTGGGGGTTCATTAGGGATCTCCATTCGTTCCTGTCAAGACAGCAGCTACTCTTCCTGGGGTTTATTATGGATCCCCATTAATTCCTGTCCAGACAGCAGCTACTCTTCCTGGGGTTTATTATGGATCCCCATTAGTTCCTGTCAAGACAGCAGCTACTCTTCCTGGGGGTTTATTAGGGACCCTTCCCCCTGATTTGATTTCAAGTCGGATGGCAGCCTACACACTAAATAACTAATATTGATAACCATCTAGAGGTCACCTTGATACATCGGCTCAATGGGGAACAACAACCCCACCGGGAAACAGCGCCCTTCACTCCCGCTTGCTGTTGCCAGGCAACAGGAACCTTGTAGCCAGAGGTGGAATAAACCCAAATGCAACAGGAACATCTACCTAGTAGCCAGAGGTGGAATAAACCCAAATGCAACAGGAACATCTACCTAGTAGCCAGAGGTGGAATAAACCCAAATGCAACAGGAACATCTACCTAGTAGCCAGAGGTGGAATAAACCCAAATGTAACACTTGAGTAAACGTACAGGTAATGTACTTTAATAGAAAATGACTCGAGTGAAAGTCTAAAAGTGTTTTGTTTTAAATATACTTAAGTATCAACATTTAAAGTATAAATAATGTCATATTCCTTATATTAAGCAAACCAGATGGTACAATTTCATTTTTTATTTGATAATTTACAGATAGCCTGGTGCACACTCTAGCACCCTTACATTTACAGATAGCCTGGGGCACACTCTAGCACTCAGACATAATATATAGATAGCCTGGGGCACACTCTCGCACCCAGACATTTACAGATAGCCTGGGGCACACTCTAGCACTCAGACATACTTTACAGATAGCCTGGGTCACACTCTAGCACTCAGACATAATTTACAGATAGCCCGGGGCACACTCTAGCACCCAGACATAATATACAGATAGCCTGGGGCACACTCTAGCACCCAGACATTTACAGATAGCCTGGGGCACACTCTAGCACTTAGACATACTTTACAGATAGCCTGGGGCACACTCTAGCACTCAGACATAATATATAGATAGCCTGGGGCACACTCTAGCACTCAGACATACTTTACAGATAGCCTGGGGCACACTCTAGCACTCAGACATACTTTACAGATAGCCTGGGACACACTCTAGCACCCAGACATAATATATAGATAGCCTGGGGCACACTCTAGCACTCAGACATACTTTACAGATAGCCTGGGACACACTCTAGCACCCAGACATAATATATAGATAGCCTGGGGCACACTCTAGCACTCAGACATAATTTACAGATAGCCTGGGGCACACTCTAGCACTCAGACATAATTTACAGATAGCCCGGGGCACACTCTAGCACTCAGACATAATATATAGATAGCCTGGGGCACACTCTAGCACTCAGACATAATGTACAGATAGCCCGGGGCACACTCTAGCACTCAGACATACTTTACAGATAGCCCGGGGCACACTCTAGCACTCAGACATAATATATAGATAGCCTGGGGCACACTCTAGCACTCAGACATAATTTACAGATAGCCCGGGGCACACTCTAGCACTCAGACATAATATATAGATAGCCTGGGGCACACTCTAGCACTCAGACATAATATATAGATAGCCTGGGACACACTCTAGCACCCAGACGTTTACAGATAGCCTGGGGTACACTCTAGCACCCAGACATTATATATAGATAGCCTGGGACACACTCTAGCACCCAGACGTTTACAGATAGCCTGGGGTACACTCTAGCACCCAGACATTATATATAGATAGCCCGGGGCACACTCTAGCACCCAGACATTATATATAGATAGCCTGGGACACACTCTAGCACTCAGACATAATATATAGATAGCCTGGGGCACACTCTAGCACTCAGACATAATATATAGATAGCCTGGGACACACTCTAGCACCCAGACGTTTACAGATAGCCTGGGGTACACTCTACCACCCAGACATTATATATAGATAGCCTGGGACACACTCTAGCACTCAGACATAATATATAGATAGCCTGGGGCACACTCTAGCACTCAGACATAATATATAGATAGCCTGGGACACACTCTAGCACTCAGACATAATATATAGATAGCCTGGGGCACACTCTAGCACTCAGACATAATTTACAGATAGCCCGGGGCACACTCTAGCACTCAGACATAATATATAGATAGCCCGGAGCACACTCTAGCACTCAGACATAATATATAGATAGCCTGGGGCACACTCTAGCACTCAGACATACTTTACAGATAGCCTGGGGCACACTCTAGCACTCAGACATACTTTACAGATAGCCTGGGACACACTCTAGCACCCAGACATAATATATAGATAGCCTGGGGCACACTCTAGCACTCAGACATACTTTACAGATAGCCTGGGACACACTCTAGCACCCAGACATAATATATAGATAGCCTGGGGCACACTCTAGCACTCAGACATAATTTACAGATAGCCTGGGGCACACTCTAGCACTCACACATAATTTACAGATAGCCCGGGGCACACTCTAGCACTCAGACATTTACAGATAGCCTGGGGCACACTCTAGCACCCAGACATTATATATAGATAGCCTGGGACACACTCTAGCACTCAGACATAATATATAGATAGCCTGGGGCACACTCCTAGCACTCAGACATAATATATAGATAGCCTGGGACACACTCTAGCACCCAGACGTTTACAGATAGCCTGGGGTACACTCTAGCACCCAGACATTATATATAGATAGCCTGGGACACACTCTAGCACTCAGACATAATATATAGATAGCCTGGGGCACACTCTAGCACTCAGACATAATATATAGATAGCCTGGGACACACTCTAGCACTCAGACATAATATATAGATAGCCTGGGGCACACTCTAGCACTCAGACATAATATATAGATAGCCTGGGGCACACTCTAGTACTCAGACATAATTTACAGATAGCCTGGGACACACTCTAGTACTCAGACATAATATATAGATAGCCTGGGGCACACTCTAGTACAACCCGCGCCTACCCGGAGAGACCAGCAGTCTGTTGCCGCTAACCCTGCTATTCTCCTCTGCTGCTAGAAGGGGACTCTCCTGTAAAGATCAGAGGACTTTATGATTTATTTTGTCGCCCTCTCTGCGGGTTGTCTATTTTGTCAATCGATACCTCTGAAAAGGATCTATGTCTTCCCTGTGTTTGGACATTAAAAGACTCTGTTTCTGTTAAACCGCTTTGGGTCCTCACTCACCTGCATAACAGAAGAATCTGACCAAGAATGGACCCAGCGACTTCGGATCCTCTCCACTCAGCCGTCAAGATCCAGGGAGCAATGCTAGGCAGACACGAGCAGGAATTGTCTGCTGCTCGACATGCCGTTGAGACCCTGGCCGCCCAAGTCTCCGACCTCTCGAAACATATTCACCATCTCCGCCTCGATCCACCGGCCACTTCCAGGGCTTCCGAATCTCCGGAGCCCAGAATTAATAACCCGCCATGTTACTCTGGGGAGCCCACTGAATGCCGCTCGTTTCTCACCCAGTGTGATATTGTGTTTTCTCTCCAGCCCAACACTTACTCCAGGGGCACAGCTCGTATCGCCTACGTCATATCTCTCCTTACTGGACGTGCTCGTGAGTGGGGCACGGCAATCTGGGAGGCGAGGGCTGAGTGTACTAACCAGTATCAGAACTTTAAGGAGGAGATGATACGGGTTTTTGATCATTCTGTTTTTGGGGAAGAAGCTTCCAGGGCCCTGTCTTCCCTATGTCAAGGTAATCGATCCATAACAGATTACTCTATAGAGTTTCGCACTCTTGCTGCCTCCAGTGACTGGAACAAGCCGGCTTTGCTCGCTCGTTTTCTGGAGGGTCTCCGCGCGGAGGGAAAGGATGAGATTCTCTCCCCGGGAGGTTCCTTCCAGCGTGGATTCCTTGATTTAACTCGCTATTCGCATAGAACGACGGGTTGATCTTCGTCACCGAGCTCGTGGAAGGGAGCTCGCGTTATCCGTTGCCCCCCTCTCCGCATCACTACCATCTCCCCCCACTGGCTCAGGTGTTGAGCCCATGCAGCTGGGGGGTATTCGCATCTCGACTAAGGAGAGGGAACGGAGAATCACCAACCGCCTCTGTCTCTATTGCGGTTCCGCTGGTCATTTTGTCACTTCATGTCCAGTAAAAGCCAGAGCTCATCAGTAAGCGGAGGGCTACTGGTGAGCGCTACTACTCAGGTCCCTCCTTCAAGATCCTGTACTACCTTGTCGGTCCATCTACGCTGGACCGGTTCGGCAGCTTCCTGCAGTGCCTTGATAGACTCTGGGGCGGAGGGCTGTTTTATGGACGAAGCCTGGGCTCGGGAACATGACATTCCTCTCAGACGGTTAGGGGGAGCCCACGGCCTTGTTCGCCTTGGATGGTAGTCCTCTCCCCAGGATTCAGCGTGAAACGCTACCTTTAACCCTCACTGTCTCTGGTAATCATAGCGAGACCATTTCTTTTTAAATTTTTCGTTCACCTTTTACACCTGTTGTTTTGGGCCATCCCTGGCTAGTGTGTCATAATCCTTCTATTAATTGGTCTAGTAATTCTATCCTCTCCTGGAACGTCTCCTGTCATGTGAAGTGTTTAATGTCTGCTATCCCTCCTGTTTCCTCTGTCTCTTCTTCACAGGAGGAGCCTGGTGATTTGACGGGGGTGCCGGAGGAATATCACGATCTGCGCACGGTGTTCAGTCGGTCCAGGGCCACCTCCCTTCCTCCGCACCGGTCGTATGATTGTAGTATTGATCTCCTTCCGGGAACCACTCCCCCTCGGGGTAGACTATACTCTCTGTCGGCTCCCGAACGTAAGGCTCTCAAAGATTATTTGTCTGTAGCTCTCGAAGCCGGTACCATAGTTCTCTCCCGCCGGAGCGGGGGGGTTTTTTGTTAAGAAAAAGGACGGGACACTGCGCCCCTGCGTAGATTATCGAGGGCTGAATGACATAACGGTTAAGAATCGTTATCCGCTTCCCCTTATGTCTTCAGCCTTCGAGATCCTGCATGGAGCCAGGTTTTTCACTAAGTTGGACCTTCGTAACGCTTACCATCTCGTGCGCATCAGGGAGGGGGACGAGTGGAAAACGGCGTTTAACACTCCGTTAGGGCACTTTGAATACCGGGTTCTGCCGTTCGGCCTCGCTAACGCTCCAGCTATCTTTCAGGCATTAGTGAATGATGTACTGAGAGACATGCTGAACATCTTTGTTTTCGTTACCTTGACGACATCCTGATTTTTTCACTGTCACCCAGATTCATGTTCAGCACGCTCGACGTGTCCTCCAGCACCTTTTAGAGAATTTGTCTTATGAAGGCTGAGAAGTGCTCTTTCATGCCTCCTCCGTCACATTTCTCGGTTCTGTTATTTCCGCTTGAAGGCATAAAGATGGATCCCGTTAAGGTCCAAGTTGTCAACATTGGCCCGCCCCTAAGTCACGCGGGCCGAGCTGCAGCGCTTTCTCGGCTTCGCGACTTTCTATCGTCGCCATCCGTATTTCGTCAGGTGGCAGTCCTCTCACAGCCCTTACTTCTGTCAAGACGTGCTTTAAGTGGTCCGTTTCTGCCCAGGAGCTTTTGATCCTCCTCAAGAAGCGCTTTACATCCGCACCTATCCTTGTTACACCTGACGCCTCTAGACAGTTCATTGTCGTGGTTGACGCTGCCAGAGGTGGGGCGTGGGAGCCTCATTCTTTCCCCAGCTCCCGTTCTGACGACAAGGTCCACTTGCGCATATTTTTCCTCATCGCCTGTCGCCGGGGCCGGAACGTAACTATGATGTGGGAAACCGCGAACTGCTCGCCATCCGCTTAGCTCCTCTAGGCGAATGGCGACAGTGGTTGAGGGGGCGACCCTTCCTTGTCGTTTGACTGACCATAGGAACCTTGAGTACATCCGTTCTGCCAAACGCCCTAATGCGCGCTGCCAGGCTCGTTGGGCGCTGTTTTTCGCTCATTTCAAGTTCGTAATTTCTTATCGTCCGGGCTCTAAGAACACCAAGCCTGATGCTTTATCCCGTCTCTTCAGTTCTTCAGTAGCCTCCACCGACCCCGAGGGGATTCTCCTGAGGGGCGTGTTGCCCGGTTGACTGTCTGGGGAATTCAGAGGCAGGTAAAGGCACTCACCACACTCCGTCGCCGCGCGCTGTCCTAGGAACCTTCTTTCGTTCCCGTTCCTACTGTCTGGTCAGTCCCTCTTCAGTGGGCTCACTCTGCCAAGTTAGCCGGCCACCCCGGCGTTCGGAGTACGCTTGCTTCTATTCGCCAGCGTTTTTGGTGGCCCACTCAGGAGCGTGACACGCGTCGTTTCGTGGCTGCTTGTTCGGACTGCGCGCAGACTAAGTCCGGTAACTCCCTCCTGCCGGCCGTCTCAGACCGCTTCCATTCCCTCTCGACCGTGGTCTCACATCGCCTTAGACTTTATTACCGGACTGCCTTCGTCAGCGGGGAAGACTGTTATTCTAACGGTTGTCGATAGAGTTCTCTAAGGCGGCTCATTTTATTCCCCTCGCTAAGCTTCCTTCTGCTAAAGAGACGGCACAAATCATCATTGAGAATGTTTTCAGAATTCATGGCCTTCCGTCAGACGCCGTTTCGGACAGGGGTCCGCAATTCACGTTTCAATTTTGGAGGGAGTTCTGTCGTTTGATTGGGGCTTCCGTCAGTCTCTCTTCCGGTTTTCACCCCCGGTCTAACGGTCAAGCAGAACGGGCCAATCAGACTATTGGTCGCATCTCTGGCTCCCCAATGGTGGAACAAACTCCCTCACGACGCCAGGACAGCGGAGTCAATCACCACCTTCCGGAGACACCTGAAACCCCACCTCTTTAAGGAATACCTAGGATAGGATAAAGTAATCCTTCTCACCCCCTTAAAATATTTAGATGCACTATTGTAAAGTGGTTGTTCCACTGGATGTCATAAGGTGAATGCACCAATTTGTAAGTCGCTCTGGATAAGAGCGTCTGCTAAATGACTTAAATGTAAATGTAAATCTTACGCAGTCTTTCTTTTCGTAACCCTGCGTCTTGGGCAGAACAGCTCCCCTGGGCAGAATACGCTCACAACTCGCTTCCTTCGTCTGCGACCGGGCTATCTCCTTTTCAGAGTAGCCTCGGGTACCAGCCTCCTCTGTTCTCGTCCCAGCTCGCTGAGTCCAGCGTCCCCTCCGCTCAGGCTTTTGTCCAACGTTTTGAGCACACCTGGAAGAGGGTCAGGTCTGCACTTTGCCGTTATAGGGCGCAGACTGTGAGAGCCGCTAATAAGCGTAGGACTAAGAGTCCTAGATAGAGTATGGCTCTCCACTCAAAACCTTCCTCTTAAGACAGCTTCTCGCAAGTTGACCCCGCGGTTCATTGGTCCATTCCATATTTCTCAGGTCATTAATCCTGTCGCAGTGCGACTTCTTCTTCCGCGACATCTTCGTCGCGTCCACCCGGTCTTCCATGTCTCCTGTGTTAAGCCCTTTCTTCGCGCCCGTTCGTCTTCCCCCCCCCATCCTTGTCGAGGGCGCACCTATCTACAGGGTCCGTAAGATTTTGGACATGCGTCCTCGGGGCCGTGGTCATCAGTACCTAGTGGATTAGGAGGGGTACGGTCCTGAGGAAAGGAGTTGGGTTCCATCTCGGGACGTGCTGGACCGTTCGCTGATCGATGATTTCCTCCGTTGCCGCCAGGTTTCCTCCTCGAGTGCGCCAGGAGGCGCTCGGTGAGTGGGGGGGTACTGTCATGTATTGTCATGTTATGTCTTGTTCCTGTTCTTTCTCTTCACTTCGTTTCCCCCTGCTGGTCGTTTTAGGTTACCTTCTCTTCCTTTCCTTCCCCCAGCTGTTCCTCATCTCCTCTAACTACCTCGTTTACCCTCTCCCACCTGTTCCCTTTTTCCCTCTGATTAGGTCTCTATTTCTCTCTCTGTTTCTGCTTCTGTCTTTGTCAGATTCTCGTTTGCTTCACCCTTGTCCCGTCCTGTCGTAATCTGCCTCTTCTTCAGATGCTACGTGTGATCAGGTACCTCTGTCCTCTACAACCCGCGCCTACCTGGAGAGACCAGCAGTCTGTTGCCGCTAACCCTGCTATTCTCCTCTGCTGCTAGAAGGGGACTCTCCTGTAAAGATCAGAGGACTTTATGATTTATTTTGTCGCCCTCTCTGCGGGTTGTCTATTTTGTCAATCGATACCTCTGAAGAGGATCTATGTCTTCCCTGTGTTTGGACATTAAAAGACTCTGTTTCTGTTAAACCGCTTTTGGGTCCTCACTACCTGCATAACAATATGTCTGGCGATTGACAAGATGCCTTGTGATCTGCTACTTGTCAAATAAGAATTGTCTACCACACGTAACATTTGAAGAATAGTCTTTGCTTATGACAAATAAAAATGTGCATTCTATGTTTCTGGAAACAGAACATGCTAGTCTTCTATTAAAATGAATACAATTCACTCGTTATTTAAATACATAGAAATGCAATACCTTTATTTTACATGCATACATCTATAACTGTACAACAAGTTGAATGCAGTTTTAAAACTAGAAAAAAAGCCCAATCCCAAAACAAGTCCTGAAGATTTACAGCTCAAGCAAATGATGAATTTATGTCATAAGGTGAAAAGTTTTTTTTTAAGTTTTTTTTTTAAACACACACAAAATAAAAACTAGGACTACTAGTGCTTGTCCTTGAGTTGTACCTTTGTATATAAACAGAACTGGGCTGAATAGAAATGAATTCAGATAGAGAAGGCACCTTCAGTACACAGTGTATGTACAAACAACATCGGATACACCTGTTTTACTGTAGCTTCTAGTACAATGACAACTGGGAACGTTCACTTAAACAATAAACTATAACACATCCATACAAATACATTTGGAAGCAAAAATATCTTCTTGGTCCATACTCAAAGCAGTACCTCGAAATGCAATGTTTTTAACATTTTAATTCTAGATTGACTCTGCCAGCAGAGGTCAACCCAGTGGCTATAGTTCAAATGTATTACACAGTCTGTCACAATGACTTCCCACTTCATTGATTGGTAACTATTGGTAACAGTAGTAACTATGTCATTAGGCGTCATTCTGTCCGCTTAGATCGCCAGTCCTTCTGGAGTTCAGAATTGTTTTTGTTTGTTGTCGTTTTTGTTTTTGTTGTGACATGAAAAGGGTCAAATATACACGGACTAACATGTACGTCTAAATTAGAAAAATGTATAGAAAAATTGTCCATCTTTATTACAGCCAGAAATACCATTTACCTTAAAAAATATACTACCACCCATCCAATCGAAAAATGTCAATACTTTTCAGAAAAGCGATTTAATATAAAATACTGTTATCCTCTGATTGGATTTATGTAACACTCCATCCTTTTTTCCCCTCTCTCTCAACAAAATAAAGCTTTTTATAGACCCTTCAAAGCTTATATATTTTAAAAAACAACACTCCCAGCACAATTATATCTATACGGTTTTATATAGAAACAATAAAATTGACTAAGATACCATAGATGGTACTACGTTCACATGTTAGAGGACACCCGTTTCAAATGACACATACACTGCCATGTTACTGAACCATCACCTGATCGACACAGTGTGGCACTACAATTTTGGGATGATTGTACGCGTTGGTCGGGGGAGTCATTGAATGCCGTGGTCAAGATTGGCCCGTCTGTTAGACTATCTGCCTGCTCGGGTTCAGCACGCCTTGGTCGGGTCTGTTGGCAGCTCTGTGGTAGACATGCGGTACTGGATCTTGGTGTTGGTAATCGCTCCGTGTTTCTGTCTGAGGTGCAATCGAAGCTGACTCTTGTGGCGAAAGTGCAAGTTGCATTTCTCGCACTGAAAAAAAAATTATATAAGAAAAATTATTTGCTCCGTTTTCTGTCCTGTGTCTATAAAATGTTCTCTGGTTTAATAGCAGACACATATGGATTGCAACACACACACACTACTCTCTCAGGTACATTACACACACACAGGTACACTACTCTCACAGGTACACTACTCTCTCAGGTACATTACTCTCTCAGGTACACTACTCTCTCAGGTACATTACACACACACACACACTACTCTCTCAGGTACACTACTCTCACACAGGTACATTACTCTCTCAGGTACACTACTCTCTCTCAGGTACATTACTCTCTCTTAGGTACATTACTCTCTCAGGTACACTACTCTCTCAGGTACATTACACACACACACACACTACTCTCTCAGGTACACTACTCTCACACAGGTACATTACTCTCTCAGGTACACTACTCTCTCAGGTACACTACTCTCTCTCAGGTACATTACTCTTCTCAGGTACATTACTCTCTCAGGTACACTACTCTCTCTCAGGTACACTACTCTCTCTCAGGTACACTACTCTCTCTCAGGTACACTACTCTCTCTCAGGTACACTACTCCTCTCTCAGGTACATTACTCTCTCTCTCAGGTACATTACTCTCTCAGGTACACTACTCTCTCTCAGGTACATTACTCTCTCAGGTACATTACTCTCTCAGGTACATTACTCTCTCGGGTACATTACTCTCAACAGGTACATTACTCTCACACAGGCAGCATTACTCTCTACACAGGTACATTACTCGCACACAGGTACACTACTCTCTCAGGTACATTACACACACACACAGGTACATTACACACACACACACTACTCTCTCAGGTACACTACTCTTCAGGTACACTACTCTCTCAGGTACATTACACACACACACACACAGGTACATTACACACACACACACTACTCTCTCAGGTACATTACTCTCACACAGGTACATTACTCCCACAGGTACATTACTCGCACACAGGTACATTACTCGCACACAGGTACATTACTCTCACACAGGTACATTACTCACACACACACAGGTACATTACACACACAGGTACATTACACACACACACACAGGTACATTACACACACACACACACACACACACACACACACACACACACACACACACACACACACACACACACACACACACACACACACACACACACACACACACACACACACACACACACACACACACACACACACACACTTACATGATAGGGCTTTTCTCCTGTGTGTATGCGCAGGTGACTCTTCAGCGTCTGCAGGTGACGGAAGCGCGTTCCACAGATCTCACACGGGTATGGCTTCTCCCCGGTGTGGATCAGCACATGGGCACGGAGATGGGCAACCTGACCATGACAACAACATTATGAGACAACTGGGTCGGTGTGGTGGTGAGTGATCACAGCATCTATCTCAAGCCATTTGGGGGGTAAAATTTATTTTCAAGAATAGTATGAGATTTATGGGGGGAAACTGAGAAACAGGGTCATGTAGCGTAGAGGGAGAGGGAGAGGGGGCCGTACCCACACTGGGCCAGCCTCAGGCAGGAAGCAACAAATAACAGCATTGTATTCCCTCTGTAACTTGTTGAAACCAGACACAAAGACGCGGCTCACCTGCACGAATCGAGCTCCGCATGTCTCACATTTGTATGGCTTTTCTCCTGAGTGGATACGAGTGTGGGTCTTGAGGTTAGCTGGTCTGTTGAACTGAGCACCACAGATGTTGCAGCGATACGGCTTCTCTCCTGCAACGCAACAACATGCAGAACAAACTTTCAGCTACCACCTTTATCTGAAATGGACTTATGGGTTATGTGACAGATTCAAATGACGTGATGGATTTAGCAAGCTGGCAAATTTAGCATCTGTGGCCAGGGGCTGCAAGCTAAATAAACTAAATAAGCTAAATAAACTAAATAAACTAAATAAACTAAGCACAGTTATTGAGAAACCATCTTGAAAGCCTGTATGAACCTGTATGGACAGTCTTGTGGCTGGCGAGGTTTCCTTTGTAGCGAAAAAGCAGCCTGACAACGGTCGCACTTGTATGGCTTGTCACTGTGGGCCTGCAGCACGTGGCGCTTCAGGGTTTCGTCTTCCGCAAACTTGGAGTCACATTCGTTACAAAAGAACGTACCATTTTCTGTAAGACAGATCGGAAACAATCAATTAGGATTAGGACTGTTTTATAAGCAGCTAGGGAGAGACTGGCCATTAGGACTGTTTTATAAGCAGCTAGAGACTGGCCATTAGGCCTGTTTATAAGCAGCCAGAGACTGGCCATTAGGACTGTTTATAAGCAGCTAGAGAGACTGGCCATTAGGCCTGTTTTATAAGCAGCCAGAGAGACTGGCCATTAGGCCTGTTTTAGAAGCAGCTAGAGACTGGCCATTAGGCCTGTTTTATAAGCAGCCAGAGAGACTGGCCATTAGGCCTGTTTTAGAAGCAGCTAGAGAGACTGGCCATTAGGGCCTGTTTTATAAGCAGCTAGAGAGACTGGCCATTAGGCCTGTTTTATAAGCAGCCAGAGAGACTGGCCATTAGGCCTGTTTTAGAAGCAGCCAGAGAGACTGGCCATTAGGCCTGTTTTATAAGCAGCCAGAGAGACTGGCCATTAGGCCTGTTTTATAAGCAGCCAGAGAGACTGGCCATTAGGCCTGTTTTAGAAGCAGCTAGAGAGACTGGCCATTAGGCCTGTTTTATAAGCAGCTAGAGAGACTGGCCATTAGGCCTGTTTTATAAGCAGCCAGAGAGACTGGCCATTAGGCCTGTTTTATAAGCAGCCAGAGAGACTGGCCATATACTACTTTCCTCATATAGTGCACTACTTTCCTCATATCCCCTATAGTGCACTACTTTCCTTATATCCCCTATATAGTGCACTACTTTCCTCATATCCCTAGTGCACTACTTTCCTCATATAGTGCACTACTTTCCTTACCCCTTTCCTTATATCTCCTATATGGTGCACTACTTTCCTTATATCCCTATATAGTGCACTACTTTCCTTATATCTCTATATGGTGCACTACTTTCCTCATATAGTGCACTACTTTCCTCATATTCCTATATAGTGCACTACCTTACCATAGTGCACTACTTTCCTTATATCTCCTATATAGTGCACTACTTTCCTCATATCCCTATATAGTGCACTACTTTCCTCATATAGTGCACTACTTTCCTTATATCTCCCTATATAGTGCACTACTTTCCTTATATATTCCTATATATTTTGCACTACTTTCCTTATATAGTGCTACTTTTTCCTTATATAGTGCACTACTTTCCTTATATCCCCTATAGTGCACTACTTTCCTTATATATTTTCCTATATAGTGCACTACTTTCCTCATAGTGCACTACTTTCTCATATCTCTATATAGTGCACTACTTTCCTTATATAGTGCACTACTTTCCTCATATCCCCTATATAGTGCACTACTTTCCTTATATCCCTATATATAGCACTACTGTCCTTATGACCAGATAGCACTATTCCCTCATATAGTGCACTACTTTCCCAGATATCCCCTATATAGTGCACTACTTTCCTCATATTCCCTATGTAGTGCACTACTTCATATAGTGCACTACTTTCCCATATAGTGCACTACTTTCCTTATATCCCCTATATAGTGCACTACTTTCCTTATATCTCCTATATAGTGCACTACTTCCCTCATAGTCCCCTATATAGTGGTACTTCCCTCATATAGTACACTACTTTCCTATATCCCTATATAGTGCACTACTTTCCTGATATCCCCTATATAGTGCACTACTTTCCTTATATCTCCTATATAGTGCACCACTTTCCTTATATCCCTATATAGTGCACTACTTTCCTCATATATCCTATATAGTGCACTACTTTCCAGATATCCCCTATATAGTGCACTACTTTAGACCAAAGCCCTACTCCCTATGTAGTGCAATTACTTTCCTCAGATAGTGCTACTTTCCTCATATCCCTACTTTAGTGCAGAGCCCTATTCATATAGTGCACTACTTTAGACCAGATATCCCTATATAGTGCACTACTTTCCTCATATAGTGCACTAGCTTTCCTATATCTCCTATATAGTGCACCACTTTAGACCAGAGCCCTATCCCTATATAGTGCACTACTTTCCCTCATATCTCTATATAGTGCACTACTTTAGAGTGCCCTACTTCCCTCATATAGTGCACTACTTTCCTTATATAGTGCCCTACTTTCCTCATATAGTGCTACTTTAGACTCAGTATCCCTATATAGTGCACTACTTACATATAGTGCACTACTTTCTCATATCCCTATATAGTGCAATTACCAGATTCCTCATATCCCCATATAGTGCACTACTTTCCTTATATAGTGCACTACTTTCCCTATATCCCCTATATAGTGCACTACTTTCCTTATATAGTGCAATTACTTTCCAGATATTTACATTTACATTTAAGTCATTTAGCAGACGCTCTTATCCAGAGCGACTTAGTGCACTACTTTCCCATATAGTGCACTATTCCCTTATATAGTGCACTACTTTCCCTCATATAGTGCACTACTTTCCCTATATATCCTATATAGTGAGACCCTATTTCCTTATATAGTGCACTACTTTCCTTATATCCCTATATAGTGCACTACTTTCCAGATATTCCTATATAGTGCACTACTTTCCTTATATAGTGCACTACTTTTCCTTATATAGTGTGCACTACTTTCCATATATCCTATATAGTGCACTACTTTCCTTATATAGTGCACTACTTTTCTTATATCCCTATATAGTGCACTACTTTTCCATATAGTGCACTACTTTCCGTTATATAGTGCACTATTTTCCTCATAGTGCACTACTTTCCTTATATATCCTATATAGTGCACTTTGTGACCAGAGCCCTTTCCTTATATAGTGCACTACTTTCCTTATATCCCCTATATAGTGCACTACTTTAGATAGAGCACTATTTCCCTATATCTCCTATAGTGCACTACTTTAGACCAGAGCCCTATTCCTATATAGTGCACTACTTTCCAGATATAGTGCCCTATTCCCTATATATCCCACTATATAGTGCAGAGCTTTCCCTTTATCTCTATATAGTGCACTACTTTCCTCATACCAGAGCCCTACTTTCCTTATATCTCCTATATAGTGCACTACTTTAGACCAGAGCTATATCCCTATATAGTGCACTACTTTAGACCAGAGCCCTATTCCATATAGTGCACTACTTTAGACCAGAGCCCTTGTACTATTTCCTCATATAGTGCACTACTTTCCTTATATCTCCTATATAGTGAACCCTGTTCTCATATAGTGCACTACTTTCCTATATAGCTCTATATAGACCACTACTTTCCTCATATAGTGCACTACTTTCCAGATATCCCCTATATAGTGCACTCTTTTCCATTAGACCTAGATAGTGCACTACTTTTCCTTATATAGTGCACTACTTTCCTTATATTTCCTGTTATAGTGCACTACTTTAGACCAGAGCCCTATTCCCTATATAGTGCAATTACTTTAGACCAGAGCCCTATTCCCTATATAGTGCAATTACTTCTTTAGACCAGAGCTCCTACTCCAATATCGTGCACTACTTTAGAATAGAGCCTATTCTCATATATAGTGCAATTACTTTAGACCAGAGCCCTATTCCCTATATAGTGCACTACTTTAGACCAGTATCCCTATTCCTATATAGTGCACTACTTTGTATCAGAGCCCTAATTCCCTATATAGTGCACTACTTTGTGACCAGAGCCCTATTCTCATATAGTGCACTACTTAGACCAGAGCCCTATTCCCTATAGTGCACTACTTTAGACCAGAGCCCTATATTCCCTATATGCACTACTTTCCTTATATCCCCTATATAGTGCACTACTTTCCTTATATCTCCTATATAGTGCACTACTTTCCTCATATAGTGCACTACTTTCCTTATATAGTGCACTACTTTCCTTATATCTCCTATATAGTGCACTACTTTCCTCATATAGTGTACTACTTTCCTTATATAGTGCACTACTTTCCTTATATCCCCTATATAGTGCACTCACTTTCCTTATATCCCCTATATAGTGCACTACTTTCCTTATATCTCCTATATAGTGCACTACTTTCCTCATATAGTGCACTACTTTCCTTATATAGTGCACTACCTTACTCATATAGTGCACTACCTTACTCATATAGTGCACTACTTTCCTTATATCTCCTATATAGTGCACTACTTTCCTCATATAGTGCACTACCTTACTCATATAGTGCACTACTTTCCTTATATCTCCTATATAGTGCACCTCCTTTATGCACTACTTTCCTTATATCTCCTATATAGTGCACTACT
>NW_025750545.1:2500-18790 GCF_021184085.1 Oncorhynchus gorbuscha | reverse complement strand
GAGATGAGAGGAATAGGGGGCAGATGAGAAGAGAGGGAATAGGGGGCAGATGAGAAGAGAGGGAATAGGGGCAGATGAGAAGAGAGGGAATAGGGGCAGATGAGATGAGAGGAGGAGGGAGGCAGATGAGATGAGAGGAGAATAGGGGGCAGATGAGATGAGAGGGAATAGGGGGGCAGATGAGATGAGAGAGGAATAGGGGGCAGATGAGATGAGAGGGAATAGGGGGCAGATGAGATGAGAGGGAATAGGGGGCAGATGAGATGAGAGGGAATAGGGGGCAGATGAGATGAGAGGGAATAGGGGGGCAGATGAGATGAGAGGGAATAGGGGGCAGAGGAGATAGAGGGAATAGGGGGGCAGATGAGAAGAGAGGGAATAGGGGGCAGATGAGAAGAGAGGGGATGGTTCAGAGTGAGATGAGATAGAGAGAGGGAATAGGGGGCAGATGAGAAGAGAGGGGGAATGGGGAGGACAGAGGAGATGAGATGGAGAGAGGGATGGGAGGACAGAGGAGAGGAGATGGAGAGAGGGGATGGAGGACAGAGGAGATGAGATGGAGAGAGAGGGATGGGAGGACAGAGGAGAGGGAGATGGAGAGAGGGGATGGGAGTACAGAGGAGAGGAGATGGAGAGAGGGATGGGAGGACAGAGGAGATGGAGATGGAGAGAGGGGATGGGAGGACAGAGGAGATGAGATGGAGAGAGAGGGAATGGGAGGACAGAGGGAGAGCAGATGGAGAGAGAGGGGATGGGGGGACAGAGGAGAGCAGATGGAGAGAGGGGATGGGAGGACAGAGGAGAGGAGATGAGAGAAGAGAGAAGGGATGGGAGGACAGAGGAGATGAGAGAATAGAGAGGGGATGGGAGGACAGAGGAGATGAGATGGAGAGAGGGGATAGAGAGAGGGGGTTGGGAGGACAGAGGAGGAGATGAGAGAGATGTAAAATGTAAAAATCAATAACTAATTCACCGTTTGTCACAGAATCATCAAGCTAGATATGATTTTGTCTATAAATGTCTAGTATACTTTTTTATTTTGTTACAGTGATCGTCTCAGAAAGAAGTGAAAATATGCATTTATTTGCAATAACTTTAAGAAATGTTAATTTCAAGTGCAGTTTGTTATATATGAACTTAGACAATGTTTACATAAAGTTGTACAATGTTTACAGTCTTAAATTGTATGTCAAATAAATATTTGCATTTTTAGTGCAACAGTTCCACATTTTAAAGTAGTTACAAGACACAACAGTCATTTATTTACACGTCTCTAATTTAACAGCAAAAGGCCCCCTTACAATCATTTTCTATTTTGGCTTTGTTGAAGTCCTTCTTTTGTCAATCCCCAGACAAGCTAAATGGAACCATCTCTAGCACACAGAGTGTTCTATCTGCAGTATTAAAAACATAAAACAGGGTTATGTTTATCTACATGTAAATTACAGTTCTGGAATATCCATTCTGTTACAAGCTTTTGCAATTAGGAACATTTTCAAATTGAATTGGTTTTTTGTTCGATTGCTATATTGACTTTAAATGACATGCATTTGACCACAACCAGAAGCGGTCTTCTGGTCAGGCTCCGGAGACGGCACATCGTGCACCACTCCCCAGCATACTACTCGCCAATGTCCAGTCTCTTGACAACAAGGTTGATGAAATCTGAGAAAGGGTAGCATTCCAGAGGGACATCAGAGACTAACGTTCTTTGCTTCACGGAAACATGGCTCACTCGACACACGCTATCGGAGGCGGTGCAGCCAGCTGGTTTCTCCACGCACGGCGCCGACAGAAACAGGCATCTTTCTGGTAAGAAGAGGGGCGGGGGTATGCCTCATGATTAATGAGACGTGGTGTGATCATAACAACATACAGGAACTCAAGTCCTTCTGTTCACCTGATTTAGAATTCTCACACTAAAATGTCGACTGCATTATATACCAAGGGAATCTTTGATTATAATCACAGCTGTATATATGCCCCCCAAGCAGACACTGATGGCCCTGAATAATCACAGCTGTATATATGCCTCCCCCCCCCCAAGCAGACACATCGATGGCCCTGATCAATCACAGCTCTATATATGCCCCCCCAAGCAGACACATCGATGGCCCTGAATAATCACAGCTCTATATATGCCCCCCCCCAAGCAGACACATCGATGGCCCTGAATAATCACAGCTCTATATATGCCCTCCTTCTTACAGACACATCGATGGCTCCTGAATAATCACAGCCTATATGCCTCTCAAGCAGCAGACACATCGATGGCCCTGAATAATCACAGCTCTATATATGCCCCCCCAAGCAGACACATCGATGGCCCTGAATAATCACAGCTCTATATATGCCTCTCTCTGGGCAGACACATCGATGGCCCTGAATAATCACAGCTTCTATATATGCCTCCCAAGCAGACATATCGATGGCTCCTGAACCAATCACAGCTCTATATATGCCTCTCAAGCAGACACATCGATGGCCCTGAATAACAGCTCTATATATGCCCCCAAGCAGACACATCGATGGCCCTGAATAATCACAGCTCTATATATGCCCCTAAGCAGACACATCGATGGCTCCCAATAATTACAGCTCTATATATGCCTCTAAGCAGACACATCGATGGCCCTGAATAATCACAGCTGTATATATGCCTCTAAGCAGACACATCGATGGCCCTGGAATAATCGCTACAGCTTCTATATATGCCTCTAAGCAGACACATCGATGGTTCTGACACCGTTACTTCTGTATATGCCTTCAAGCAGATACACGATGGGCTCCTGAATAATCACAGTCATATGCCTCTGGGCAGCGCCGGGCATCGATGGCCTTGAATAATCACAGCTCTTATATGCCTCTTAGAGACAATATCGATGGTTCTGAATAATCACAGCTTCTATATATGCCTCTGGGCAGACACATCGATGGCTCCTGAATAATCACAGCTCTATATATGCCCCCCCGGGCAGACACACATCGATGGCTCCTGAATAATCACAGCTCTATATATGCCTCTCCTGCAGACACATCGATGGCCCTGAATAATCACAGCTCTATATATGCCTCTCAAGCAGACAATATCGATGGCCCTGAATAATCACAGCTCTATATATGCCTCTCTCTGGGCAGTCGCACGATGGCTCCTGAATAATCACAGCTCTATATATGCCTCTGGGCAGACACATCGATGGCTCCTGAATAATCACAGTCTCTATATATGCCTTCAAGTAGACACATCATGGCTCCTGAATAATCACAGCTGTATATATGCCCCTGGCAGACACATCGATGGCCCTGAATAGTCATATGCCCTCCTCCCCCTGGGCAGAAGAGACATCGATGGCTCCTGAATAATCACAGCTCTATATATGCCTCTCTGGGCAGACACATCGATGGCCCTGAATAATCACAGCTCTATATATGCTTCTGGGCAGACACATCGATGGGCTCTGAATAATGCAGCTCTATATATGCCCCCCTGGGCAGACACATCGATGGCCCTGAATAATCACAGTTTCTATATATGCCCCCAAGCAGACACGATGATGGCCCTGAATAATCACAGTTTCTATATATGCCTCTCAAGCAGACACATCGATGGCCCTGAATAATCACAGCTCTATATATGCCTCCCTCAAGCAGACACATCGATGGCCCTGAATAATTGCAGTTTATATATGCCTCTGGGCAGACATCGATGGGCCCTGAATAATCACAGCTCTATATATGCCCCCCCCAAGCAGATGACAAGCAGACACATCTATATATGGGCACATCCTGAATAATCACAGCTCTATATATGCTGGGCAGACACATCGATGGCCCTGAATAACCCAGACCTCTGGCAGTATGCCACATCGGCGGCTCCTGAATAATTACAGTTTCATATGCCTTCTCTAGACATATATGCCTGACACTCTCTCTGGGCAGACAGATGGCTCTGAATAATCCAGCTTCATGGCTCCCTGGAATAATCACAGCTTTATATATGCCTCTCTGAAGCAGACATGAGCGGCTCCTGAATAATCACAGCCTATATATCTGCACAATCAAGGGCAGCTTCATATGCCTCCCAAGCAGACACATCGATGGCCCTGAATAATCACAGCTCTATATATGCCTCTCAAGCAGACACATCGATGGCCCTGAACAATTCCCACAGCCCTATATATGCCTTCAAGCAGACACATCGATGGGCTCCTGAATAACTGCCAGCTCTATATATGCCTCCCAAGCAGACACATCGATGGCCCTGAATAATCACAGCTCTATATATGCCCCCCAAGCAGACACATCGATGGCCCTGAATAATCACAGCTCTATATATGCCCCCAAGCAGACACATCGTGGCCCCTGAATAATCACAGCTCTATATATGCCCCCAAACTGAACCATCGGTGGCCCTGAATAATCACAGCTCTATATATGCCCCCAAGCAGACACATCGATGGCCCTGAATAATCACAGCTCTATATGCTCTTCCAAGCAGACACATCATGGCTCCTGAATAATCACAGCTCTATATATGCCCCCCCCAAGCAGACACATCGATGGCCCTGAATAATCACAGCTCATATATAAAGCCCCCCCAAACAGACATCGATGGCCCTGAATAATCACAGCTCTATATATGCCTCTTTTGGCAGACATCGATGGGCCCTGAATAATCACAGCTCTATATGCCTCTCCAAGCAGACATCGATGGCCTAATAATCACTGGCTCTATATGCCCCCAAGCAGACACATCGATGGCCCTGAATAATCACAGCTCTATATATGCCCCCAAGCAGACACATCGATGGCCTGAATAATCACAGCTCTATATATGCCCCCAAGCAGACATCGATGGCCCTGAATAATCACAGCTCTATATATGCTCCCCCAAGCAGACACATCGGGATGGCCTGAATAATCACAGCTCTATATGCCCCCAAGCAGACATCGATGGCCTGAATAATCACAGCTCTATATATGCCCCCCCCAAGCAGACATCGATGGCCTGAATAATCACAGCTCTATATATGCCCCCCCAAGCAGACACATCGTGGCCTGAGATAATCACAGCTCTATATGCCCCCAAGCAGACACATCATGGCCCTGAATAATCACAGCTCTATATATGCCCAAGCAGACACATCGGTGGGCCTGAATAATCACAGCTCTATATATGCCCCCCCCAAGCAGACACATCGATGTCCCTGAATAATCACAGCTCTATATATGCCCCCAAACAGCAGACACATCGATGGCCTGAATAATCACAGCTCTATATATGCCCCCCAAGGCAGACACAGCTCTATATATGCCCCCCCCATGGCACATGATGGCCTGAATAATCACAGCTCTATATATGCCCCCCAAGCAGACACATCGATGGCCCTGAATAATCACAGCTCTATATATGCCCCCCCCAAGCAGACACATCGATGGCCCTGAATAATCACAGCTCTATATATGCCCCCAAGCAGACACATCCGATGGCCCTGAATAATCACAGCTCTATATATGCCCCCCCAAGCAGACACATCGATGGCCCTGAATAATCTGCTCTATATGCCCCCCCAAGCAGACACATCGTGGCCCTGAATAATCACAGCTCTATATATGCCCCCCCAAGCAGACACATCGATGGCCCTGAATAATCGCCAGCTCTATATATGCCCCCCCAAGCAGACACATCGATGGGCTCCTGAATATTCACATATTCACATATATTCCCAGAACACATTCCCAGAACACATTCCCAGAACATTCCCAGAACACATTCCCAGAACACATTCTGGAAAGTCTATAGATCCAGTGGTCCCTTTATTAGGTAAACCCCTTATGCATCTGGAATTAAAAACAGTTGATGAAACTGGGAGAGGAGATAGAGTGTTCAAGTGTTTAAAGTCCAGTTGGGCTCATTACAGAGTGTTCAAGTGTTTAAAGTCCAGTTGGAGCTCATTACAGAGTGTTCAAGTGTTTAAAGTCCAGTTGGACTCATTACAGAGTGTTCAAGTGTTTAACAGTTAGTCATTACAGACTGTTCAAGTGTTTAAAGTCCAGTTGGAGCTCATTACAGAGTGTTCAAGTGTTTAAAGTCCAGTTGAGCTCATTACAGAGTGTTCCAAGTGTTTAAAGTCCAGTTGGAGCTCATTACAGACTGTTCAAGTGTTTAAAGTCCAGTTGGAGCTCATTACAGAGTGTTCAAGTGTTTAAAGTCCAGTTGGAGCTCATTAGAGTGTTCAAGTGTTTAAAGTCCAGTTGGAGCTCATTACAGAGCGTTCAAGTGTTTAAAGTCCAGTTGGAGCTCATACAGAGTGTTCAAGTGTTTAAAGTCCAGTTGGAGCTCATTAAGAGTGTTCCAGTTGGAGCTCATTACAGACTGTTCGGGCGTTTAAGTCCAGTTGGAGCTCATTACAGACTGTTCAAGTGTTTAAAGTCCAGTTGGAGCTCATTACAGACTGTTCAAGTGTTTAAGAGTTGGAGCCAGTTGGAGCTCATTACAGAGTGTTCAAGTGTTTAAAGTCAGTTGGAGCTCATTAGAGTGTTCAAGTGTTTAAAGTCCAGTTGGAGCTCATTACCAGAGTGTTCAAGTGTTTAAGTCCAGCTGGCTTCCGTCACAGTGTTCGGGCAGTTAAAAGTCCAGTTGGAGCTCACAGAGCGTTCAAGTGTTTAAAGTCCAGTTGGAGCTCATTACAGAGTGTTCAAGTGTTTAAAGTCCAGTTGAGCTTTACAGACTGTTCAAGTGTTTAAAGTCCAGTTGGAGCTCATTACAGACTGTTCAAGTGTTTAAAGTCCAGTTGAGCTCATTACAGACTGTTCAAGTGTTTAAAGTCCAGTTGGAGCTCATTACAGACTGTTCAAGTGTTTAAAGTCCAGTTGAGCTCATTACAGAGTGTTCAAGTGTTTAAAGTCCAGTTGAGCTCATTACAGACTGTTCAAGTGTTTAAAGTCCAGTTGGAGCTCATTACAGACTGTTCAAGCTGAGTGTTGGAATTATTAAAAATACAAATAAACATTTTGGAAGTTTTCTGGAGTTACAAGACCATCACAGACTGTGCTGACATTTTGCACAGTCTAAAGTTCAAACAAACAGTAACAGAATACCTGAATACTTCTGCATGCTTTAGTGTCTAGCAAGCCAAGACCACGGACTTGGTGTATGTAGGAGCAATTTATTTTCGTGAATAGGTGGTGAACCTAATAAAGTGGAAATTGAATGTAGATATCACAGACACCTCCTTTTGAGCAGTGTCTGTCTGTTATACGTTTGATCAATGGGTATAATGGTCAATCTGATCCCCGAGGGCCTCAGGTTCACTTGGATATATAGAGTTGGAGAAAAAAATAAGAAAATATGAAACTAGGACATTTAAAAACACTGGCAGAATTCTTTTCATCCACATCCATACACATACAATATGTATTTTAACGTATACATAAGACCACTGTATTTCTGGACATTTTTAAAAGGTTTGCAAATAGTTATTTCTGCAAGGAATGTGAATTCATTAGGATATGGTAATCCCTATGTAGGTGATGTAGTTTCTCCACTGGGATAATGGGTATGATGTGGTTGTTGCACACCTCCCTGCTGAATTATGAGAGATGATTTGGGCCAGTTTATATATACTTTTCATGATCTTTTCATGATCCATTTTCACATGGGCTTGTGCTAGCAGTTTAATAAGAGAGAAAGAGAGCAGATAGGCATAGCGAAGCTAGCCTGGTTGAAGTCCTAGTTTTTAATGGTTAATACCAGTGGATTGCAGGAGGGGCCCGGCATGCATACAGTTCAGAGGCAAATCATAATGTGTACTACTTATCTAAAACAACAAAACATGTAACATCTACTTCTTAAAATAATGCTTTATTTTGTTATCAACCCTCTGGTATCTTTCAATATATATATATATATATACTTATCACTACCGTTCAAAAGTTTGGGGTCACTTAGAAATGTCCTTGTTTTTGAAAGAAAATGTATTATTTTTGTCCATTAAAATAACATCAAATTGATCAGAAACACAGTGTGGACATTGTTAATGTTGTAAATGTGTGTTCCAATGGCACGTTGTGTTAGCTAATCCAAGTTTATCATTTTAAAATCTAATTGATCATTAGAAAACCTTTTTTGCAATTATGTCAGCACAGTTGAAAACTGTTGTTCTGATTAAAGCAATAAAACTGGCCTCCTTTTAGACTAGTTGAGTATCTGGAGCATCAGCATTTGTGGGTTCGATTACAGGCTCAAAATGGCCACAAAGACTTTCTGAAACTCTTCTGAAAGTCTATTCTTGTTCTGAGAAATGAAGGCTATTCCATGCGAGAAATTGCCAAGAAACTGAAGATCTCGTACAACTCTGTGTTCTACTCCCTTCATAGAACAGCGCAAACTGGCCCATACCAGAATAGAAAGATGACTGGGAGGCCCTGGTGTACAACTGAGCAAGAGGACAAGTACATTAGAGTGTCTAGTTTGAGAAACGGACTCCTCACAGGTCTTCAACTGGCAGCTTCATTAAATAGTACCTGCAAAACACCAGTCTCAACGTCAACAGTGAAGAAGCGACTTCGGGATGCTGACCTTCTAAGGCACAGTTCCTCTGTCCAGTGTCTGTGTTCTTTTGCCCATATTAATCTTTTATATTTATTGGCCAGTCTGAGATATGTCTTTTTCTTTGCAACTCTGCCTAGAAGGCCAGCATCCCGGAGGTCGTCTCTGGCCTAACAACACCAGTGTCAATATATCCTCCAAACACCGGCTTATATTTATCACTTAAATGTATAAGGGTAGTAAATAAAAATAAAAATAGATAAAAAATAAAATAGTAACAATCAACAGTAGAAAAGAAAAATAGATTAAATAGTAGCGATAATAAAAGCCTAAACATGGAAAATGAACATGCTACTATTATTTCTACCAAAAGGAATGCTGCCACCACAATTACTAACAACAATACTACACCTACTACTACCATTACCATTAGTACCATTTATATCTGTATTATCTCTACCAACGACAACAATAACTAATTTATCTGTCGTCCTCACCATTATATCAGTACTACCACCACCCCCATCATTACTACTACCCTAACCCTATCATTACTACTACCACCACACACACCACCATCATTACTACCACCACCACCACCCCCATCATTACTACTACCAACCACCAACCCTATCATTACTACTAGTACCACCACCATCATTACTACTACCACCAACACTATCATTACTACTACCACCACACACACCACCATCATTACTACTACCACCACCACCATTATTACTACTACCACCACCATCATCATCATTACTACTACCACCAACCCTATCATTACTACTACCACCAACCCTATCATTACTACTACCACCACCACCATCATTACTACTACCACCACCAGTACATTACTACCACCACCACCATCATTACTACTACTACCACCACCAGTATTACTACCACCACCACCATCATTACTACAACCACCACCACCATCATTACTACTACCACCACCAGTATTACTACCACCACCACCATCATTACTACTACCACCACCATCATTACTACTACCACCACCACACACCACCATCACTACTACCACCACCACCATCATTACTACTACCACGACCACCATCATTACTACTACCACCACACACCACCACCATCATTACTACTACCACCACCACCATCATTAATACTACCACCATCATTACTACTACCACCACCAGTATTACTACCACCACCACCACCACCATCATTACTACTACCACCACCATTATTACTACTACCACCACCACCACCATCATTACTACCACCACCACCACCACCACCGCCACCACCACCACCACCACCACCACCATCATTACTACTACTTCCACCACCACCACCATCATTACTACTACCACCACCACCATTACTACTACCACAACCATCATTAATACCACCACCACCACCATTACCACCACCACCACCATCATTACCACCTCCACCACCATCATTACTACTACCACCACCACCATTACTACTACCACCACCACCACCATCATTACTACTACCACCACCACCACCATCATTACTACTACCACCACCACCACCACCATCATTACTACTACCACCACCACCACCATCATTACTACTACCACCACCACCACCATCATTACTACTACCACCACCACCACCATCATTACTACTACCACCACCACCACCATCATTACTACTACCACCACCACCACCACCACAACCATTATTACTACTACCACCACCACCACCATTATTACTACTACCACCACCACCACCATTATTACTACTACCACAACCACCACCACCACCATTATTACTACTACCACAACCACCACCACCATCATTACTACTACCACCACCACCACCATCATTACTACTACCACCACCACCACCATCATTACTACTACCACCACCACCACCATCACTACTACCACCACCACCACCATCATTACTACTACCACCACCACCACCATCATTACTACTACCACCACCACCACCACGATTACCACTACCAACACCACCACCCCCATTATTACTACTACCACCACCACCACCATTAAACTATTACCGTTACCACCATCATTATGACTACCACCACCATCATTAATACTACTACCACCACCACCACCATTATTACTACTACCACAACCACCACCACCATTATTACTACTACCACCATCATCATTACTACTACCACCACCACGATCATTACTACTACCACCACCACCACCCACATCATTACTACTACCACCACCACCATCATTACTACTACCACCACCACCACCAAAATTACCACTACCACCACCACCACCACGATTACCACTACCACCACCACCACCCCCATTATTACTACTACCACCACCACCACCCCCATTATTACTACTACCACCACCACCACCATTACTACTACCACCACCACCACCATTACTACTACCACCACCACCACCACCATTACTACTACCACCACCACCACCACCGCCATCATCATCATTACTACTACCACCACCACCACCACCAAAACCACCATTACTACTACCACCACCATTAAACTATTACCGTACCACCACCACCATCATCATTACTACTACCACCACCACCACCACCATTACTACCACCACCCCCATCATTACTACAACTACCACCACCACCACCACCAACACCACCACCCCCATCATTACTACTACCACCACCATTACTACTAGCACCACCACCACCATCATTACTAGTACCACCACCACCACCACCATTAAACTATTAACAGTACCACCACCACCACCATCACCACCACCACCATTACTACTACCACCACCACCATTACTACTACCACCACCACCATTACTACTACTACCACCACCACCACCCCCATCATTACTACTACCACCACCATTACTACTAGCACCACCACCACCATCATTACTACCACCACCACCATCACCATTAAACTATTACTGTTCCACCACCACCACCACCACCATCACCATTAAACTATTACCGTTACTCACCACCACCATCATTACTACTACCACCACCACCACCATCATTACTACCACCACCACCACCACCATTAAACCATTGTTGTTACCACCACCACCACCACCACCACCATTACTACCACCACCACCACCATCACCATTAAACTATTACTGTTACCACCACCACCACCACCACCATCATTACTACTACCACCACCACCACCATCATTACTACTACTACCACCATCACCATCACCATTAAACTATGACCATTATCACCACCACCACCACCATCATTACTACCACCACCACCACCACCATCATTGCTACTACCACCACCATTACCACTACTACTGCAGTCACTACCACTACCACCGCAGTCACTATCACTACTGCAGTCACCACTACCACTACCAGTCACCACCACTACCACTACCGTAGTCACTACACTACTACTACCGTAGCCACCACCATTACTATTACTACTGTAGCTACCACTACTACTACTGCAATACCACGACACTACTGCAATACCACCACCACCACTCACCATCAACTACCACCACCACAATCACCATCACCATTACCTACAACTGTTACCACCACCACCACCATCATTGCTACCACCACCACCACCACAATCATTACTACTACCATCACCACCACCACCACCACCACCAATGCAAACTACCACCACCACTCACAGTCACCACCATTAAACTATTACAGTTACACTCACCACCACCATTACCACCACAGTCACCACTCATTACCACCATTACCACCACAGTCACCACTACCATTACCACTAATCAGTAAATCACCATCACCACCACCATTAAACACTAATGCGTCACCACCACTACCACTAAACTAACTGCAGTCACTCACACTACCACCGCAGTCACCCACTCACTACCATTAACGTAGTCACCCACTACCACCATTACCACCAGTCACCACTACTACCACCACCACTGCAGTCACCACTACTACTACCACTCACCACTACTACTAATGCAGTCACCACTCACTACCATTACCATGCAGATGTCACTATTCAGTACCATTACCAGGCCGTAGCTTCACCATGAGTAAACTACTTAGCTAAATTACCTCACCATCTATTACTACTGTACACCACCACGATTACCACTACCACCACCACCACCACATTATTACCACCTTTCCACCACCACCACCACCATTAAACTATTATCATACCACCACCACCAATACCACCACCGCATTAATACTACTACCACCACCACCACCATTATTACTACTACCACAACCACCACTGCAACACCATTACCACCGCACCACCACCACCACCATTACTGCTTACCACTCACTAATACCACTACCACCACCATCTACCATTACCACTACCACCACCACCATCACCACTGCAGTCACCACCACCACATTACTACTACCACCACCACTCACACCACATCGTAGCCACCACCACCACTACCAGTCACTACCATTACCACCGTAGCCACTACCACCACTACCGTAGTCACTCACTACCACTACTACACCACCACCATTACCACCGTAGCCACCACCACCTACCATAGCTTCACTACCACCACCACCATAGTCACTTACTACTACCACCACCACCACCACCAAACCACCATTACTACTACACTACCACCCACTCATTAAACTACTACCAGCACACCACCCCATCATCATCATCATCATTACTACTACCACCACCACCACCACCATTACTACTACCACCACCATTAAACACTACAGTCACCACCACCACCATCATCACCACCGCAGTCACCACCACCACCACTGCATCATTACCACCGCAGCAATTCACCATTACCACTAGCACTACTACCACTCATTACACCACCACCACCATTACCACCATTAAACTATTACCATTACCACCGCAATACCACATCCACCACCACAGCTACCACCATTACCACCAAATACCACCACCACCACCATTACTACTACCTACCACCACCGCATCACCACCACCACCATTAAACTATTACTGTCACCACCACCACCACCGCAGTGGCACCACCAACACCACCACCATCACTACTACTACCACTGCACCGTCACCCATCATTACTACTGCAACCACCACCATTACTACTACCACCACCACCACCATTACTACTGGCGTTACCACCACCACCACCACCAGTCACTCACTGTTACCACCACCAGTCACTACCATTACTACTACCACCACCACCATTACCACTACTGCCATCACCATCACCACAAACTATTACCATTATCACTCACTACCATCATATTGCCACCAAATACCACTCACCATCACTACAGTCACCACCACCACCACCCAAATACCATTACCACCACACCAGTCACCACCATTACCACATACAAATACCACCACCACCATTACCACTACCAGTCCACCACCATCATTACCACCGCAGTCACCACCATTTACCGCACTACCACCACCACCATTGCCACCACCACCACCACCACCACCATTAAACCATTACCACTGCAGTCACCACCACCACTACCACATGACCACCACCACTCACCACCATCACCATTACCACTCAGCACCACCATCATTACTTACCACCACCACCACCCACCACCATGCAGTCACCACTACCCACTATTACCACCGTAGTCACTATTACCGTTACCACTACCATTACCACCATCATTACTACTACCACCCACCACCACCAGTCATTACTCATTACCACCAGCCACCATCATTACTACTACTACCACCACCACCATTAAACTAATACCATTACCCACCACCACCACTACCACCATCAGTTACTACTACCACCACCACCAGTCACTACTACTTACTACCACCATCCGTACTACTACCACCACCACCACCATCATTACTACTACCACCACCACCTTCACTACCATTACCACCACCACCATTACCTATTACGCAAATACCACCACCACCATCATTAAACTATTACCACTACCACCATCACCATTAAACTATTACCGTTACCACCACTCACCACCACCATCATTACTACTACCACCACCACCACCATCATTACTACCACCACCACCACGATTACCACTACCACCACCACCACCCCCATTATTACTACTACCACCACCACCATTAAACCGCAGTCACCATTACCACCATCATTACGACTACCACCACCATCATTAATACCACTACCACCACCACCACCATTATTACTACTACCACAACCACCACCACCATTATTACTACTACCACAACCACCACCACCATTATTACTACTACCACCATCATCATTACTACTACCATGCCACTACATCATACCACTACCACCACCACAGTCACCACCACTACCACCACCACCATCATTACTACTACCACCACCACCACCCACATCATTACTACTACCACCACCACCATCATTACTACTTACCACCACAGTCACCACTACTACTACTACCACCACCACCACCCACCACCACCACCACCACCACGATTACCACTACCACCACCACCACCACCCATTATTACTACTACCACCACCACCATTACACTTACCACCACCACCATCATCATTACTACTACTACCACCACCACCACCAAAACCACCATTACTACTACCACCACCACCACCATTAAACTACTACCGTTACCACCACCATCATCATCATCATCATCATTACTACTACCACCACCACCACCACCATTACTACTACCACCACCATTAAACTATTACCATTACCACCACCATCATCATTACTACTAGTCACCACCACCACCACACCCATCATTACTACTACCACCACCATTACTACTAGCACCACCACCACCATCATTACAGTACCACCACCACCACTCACCATTAAACTATTACCGTTACCACCACCACCACCACATCCACCACCGTCACCACCACCACCACCATTACTACTACCACCACCACCATTACTACTACCACCACCACCATCATCACCACCATAACCATTAAACTATTACTGTTCCACCACCACCACCACCATCATTGCGTCCTACACCAACACCACCACCATCATTACTACTACCAACACCACCACCACCATTACTACTACCACCACCATCACCACCACCATCACTACTACTACCACCACCATCATTACTACTACCACCACCATCACTACTACTACCACCACCATCATTACTACTACCACCACCACCACCACCATTAAACTATTACTGTTACCACCACCATCATTACTACTACCACCACCACCAACATTAAACTATTGTCGTTACCACCACCACCACCACCATTAAACTATTACTGTTACCACCACCACCACCATCATTACTACTACCACCACCACCACCATCATTACTACTACCACCATCACCATCACCATTAAACTATTACCATTATCACCACCGCTATCATTACTACTACCACCACCACCACCATTAAACTATTACCGTTACCACCACCACCACCACCACCACCACCATCATTACTACCACCACCACCACCATTACTACTACCACCATCACCATTAAACTATTACTGTTACCACCACCACCACTGCACCACCACCATCATTACTACCACCACCATCACCATTCAACTATTACTACTACCACTACCACCACCACCATTAAACTAATACCGTTACCACCACCACCATCATTACACCACCACCACCATTACTACTACCACCATCACCATCACCATTAACCACTACCATTATCACCACCACCACCACCATCATTACTACACCACCACCACCACCATCATTACTACACCACCACCACCACCA
>NW_025750543.1:0-18795 GCF_021184085.1 Oncorhynchus gorbuscha | reverse complement strand
ATTGTATATATACCCTACCATACAGTGTCATTGTATATATACAGTCCTGATTGTATATACCCTACCATACAGTGTGATTGTATATATATACCCTACAATACAGTGTGATTGTATATATACAGTGTGATTGTATATAAACCCTGCCATACAGTGTGATTGTATATATACCCTACCATACAGTGTGATTGTATATATACCCTACCATACAGTGTGATTGTATATATACCCTACCATGCAGTGTGATTGTATATATAAATTTACCATACAGTGTCATTGTATATATACAGTCCTGATTGTATATACCCTACCATACAGTGTGATTGTATATATACCCTAATAATACAGGTATTCTGTATACAGTGTGATTGTATATAAACCCTGCCAGTGTGATTGCATATATACCCTACCATACAGTGTGTGATTGTATATATACCCTACCACAGTGTGATTGTATATATACCCTACCATACAGTGTGATTGCATATATACCCTACAGTGTGATTGTATATATAGCCTACCATGCAGTGTGATTGTATATACCCTACCATGCATGTGATTGTATATACCCTACCATACAGTGTGATTGTATATATAATTCTACCATACAGTGTGATTGTATATATACCCTACCATACAGTGTCGTGTATTGTCCTGATTATATACCCTACCATACAGTGTGATTGTATATATATACCCTATACAGTGTGATTGTATATAAACAGTGTGATTATATATAAACCTGCCATACAGTGTGATTGTATATATACCCTACCATACAGTGTGATTGTATATATATCCTACCATACAGTGTGATTGTATATATACCCTACCATACAGTGTGATTGTATATATACCCTACAGTGTGATTGTATATATACCCTACCATACAGTGTGATTGTATATATACCCTACCATGCAGTGTGATTGTATATATACAGTGTGATTGTATATATACCCTACCATACAGTGTGATTGTATATATACCCTACCATACAGTGTGATTGTATATATATACCCTACCATACAGTGTGATTGTATATATACAGTGTGATTATATATAAACCCTGCCATACAGTGTGATTGTATATATACCCTACCATGCAGTGTGATTGTATATATACCCTACCATACAGTGTGATTGTATATATATACCCTACCATACAGTGTGATTGTATATACCCTACCATACAGTGTGATTGTATATATACCCTACCATGCAGTGTGATTGTATATATACAGTCCATGATTGTATATACCCAGTGTGATTGTATACCAGTGTGATTGTATATATACCCTACCATACAGTGTGATTGTATATATATACCCTACCATACAGTGTGATTGTATATATACCCTACCATACAGTGTGATTGTATATATATATAACCTACCATACAGTGTGATTGTATATATACCCTCCTGATTGTATATATACCCTACCATACAGTGTGATTGTATATATACCCTACAGTGTGATTGTATATATACAGTGTGATTGTATATATACTACCATGCAGTGTGATTGTATATAAAGTCCTGATTTATATACCCTACCATACAGTGTGATTGTATATATACCCTACCATACAGTGTGATTGTATATATATAACCTACCATACAGTGTGATTGTATATATACCCTACCATACAGTGTGATTGTATATATACCCTACCATACAGTGTGATTGTATATATACCCTACCATACAGTGTGATTGTATATATATACCTACCATACAGTGTGATTGTATATATACCAGTGTGATTGTATATATACCCTACCATACAGTGTGATTGTATATATACCCTACCATGCAGTGTGATTGTATATATACCCTACCATACAGTGTGATTGTATATATACCCTACCATACAGTGTGATTGTATATATACCCTACCATACAGTGTGATTGTATATATAGCCTACCATACAGTGTGATTGTATATATACAGTAGTGTGATTGTATATATACCACCATACAGTGTGATTGTATATATATATAACTACCATACAGTGTGATTGTATATATACCCTACCATGCAGTGTGATTGTATATATACCCTACCATGCAGTGTGATTGTATATATACCCTACCATACAGTGTGATTGTATATATACAGTGTGATTGTATATATACCCTACCATACAGTGTGATTGTATATATACCCTACCATACAGTGTGATTGTATATATACAGTGTGATTGTATATATACCCTACATACAGTGTGATTGTATATATACCCTACCATACAGTGTGATTGTATATATACTCCTACCATACAGTGTGATTGTATATATACCTACCATACAGTGTGATTGTATATATACCCTACCATACAGTGTGATTGTATATACCCTACAGTGTGATTGTATATATACCCTACCATACAGTGTGATTGTATATAACCTGCCATACAGTGTGATTGTATATATACCTACCATGCAGTGTGATTGTATATATACCCTCTACCATACAGTGTGATTGTATATATACCCTACCATACAGTGTGATTGTATATATACCCTACCATACAGTGTGATTGTATATATACCCTACCATACAGTGTGATTGTATATATACCCTACCATACAGTGTGATTGATTATACAGTCCTGATTGTATATACCCCTACCATACAGTGTGATTGTATATATACCCTACCATACAGTGTGATTGTATATATATACCCTACCATACAGTGTGATTGTATATATACCTACCTACAGTGTGATTGTATATATACCCTACCATACAGTGTGATTGTATATATACCCTACCATACAGTGTGATTGTATATATACCATACAGTGTGATTGTATATATACAGTGTGATTGTATATATACCCTACCATACAGTGTGATTGTATATATACCCTACCATACAGTGTGATTGTATATATACAGTGTGATTGTATATATACCCTACCATACAGTGTGATTGTATATATACCCTACCATACAGTGTGATTGTATATATACCCTACCATACAGTGTGATTGTATATATACCCTACCATACAGTGTGATTGTATATATACCCTACCATGCAGTGTGATTGTATATATACATACCATACAGTGTGATTGTATATATACCCTACCATGTGTGATTGTATATATACCCTACCATACAGTGTGATTGTATATATACCCTACCATATGCAGTGTGATTGTATATATACCCTACCATACAGTGTGATTGTATATATACCCTACCATACAGTGTGATTGTATATATACCCTACCATGCAGTGATTGTATATATACCTACCATACAGTGTGATTGTATATATACCCTACCATACAGTGTGATTGTATATATACCCTGCCATACAGTGTGATTGTATATATATACCATGCAGTGTGATTGTATATATACAGTGTGATTGTATATATACCCTACCATACAGTGTGATTGTATATATACCCTACCATACAGTGTGATTGTATATATACCCTACCATACAGTGTGATTGTATATATACCCTACCATACAGTGTGATTGTATATATACCATACCATACAGTGTGATTGTATATATACCCTGCCATACAGTGTGATTGTATATATACCCTACCATACAGTGTGATTGTTTGTATATAACCCTGCCATACAGTGTGATTGTATATATACCCTATATACAGTGTGATTGTATATATACCCTACCATACAGTGTGATTGTATATATACCCTACCATACAGTGTGATTGTATATATACCCTACCATACAGTGTGATTGTATATATACAGTGTGTGATTGTATATATACCCTACCATACAGTGTGATTGTATATATACAGTGTGAGTGTGATTGTATATATACCCTACCATACAGTGTGATTGTATATATACCCTACCATACAGTGTGATTGTATATATATCCTACCATACAGTGTGATTGTATATATACCCTACCATACAGTGTGATTGTATATATACCCTATATTGTACCATACAGTGTGATTGTATATATACCCTACCATGCAGTGTGATTGTATATATAGCCTACCATACAGTGTGATTGTATATATACCCTACCATACAGTGTGATTGTATATATACCCTACCATGCAGTGTGATTGTATATATACCCTACCATACAGTGTGATTGTATATATACCCTACCATACAGTGTGATTGTATATATACCCTACCATACAGTGTGATTGTATATATACCCTACCATGCAGTGTGATTGTATATATACCCTACCATACAGTGTGATTGTATATATACAGTGTGATTGTATATATACCCTACCATACAGTGTGATTGTATATATACCCTACCATACAGTGTGATTGTATATATACCCTACCATACAGTGTGATTGTATATATACCCTACCATGCAGTGTGATTGTATATATACCCTACCATACAGTGTGATTGTATATATACAGTGTGATTGTATATATAGCCTACCATACAGTGTGATTGTATATATACCCTATTGTAATATACACCATACAGTGTGATTGTATATATACCCTACCATACAGTGTGATTGTATATATACCCTACCATGCAGTGTGATTGTATATATACCCTACCATACAGTGTGATTGTATATATACCCATACAGTGTGATTGTATATATACCCTACCATACAGTGTGATTGTATATATACCCTACCATACAGTGTGATTGTATATATACCCCTACCATACAGTGTGATTGTATATATACCCTACCATACAGTGTGATTGTATATATACCCTACCATACAGTGTGATTGTATATATACCCTACCATACAGTGTGATTGTATATATACCCTACCATACAGTGTGATTGTATATATACCCTACCATACAGTGTGATTGTATATATACCCTACCATGCAGTGTGATTGTATATATACCCTACCATGCAGTGTGATTGTATATATACCCTACCATGCAGTGTGATTGTATATATACCTACCATGTGTGATTGTATATATATATAACCTGCCATACAGTGTGATTGTATATATACCCTACCATGCAGTGTGATTGTATATATACCCTACCATACAGTGTGATTGTATATATACCCTACCATACAGTGTGATTGTATATATACCCTGCCATACAGTGTGATTGTATATATACCCTACCATGCAGTGTGATTGTATATATACCCTACCATACATTGTATTGTATATACCTACCATACAGTGTGATTGTATATATACCCTACCATACAGTGTGATTGTATATATATACCCTACCATACAGTGTGATTGTATATATACCCTACCATGCAGTGTGATTGTATATATACCCTACCATACAGTGTGATTGTATATATACAGTCCTGATTGTATATACCCTACCATACAGTGTGATTGTATATATATACCCTACAATACAGTGTGATTGTATATATACAGTGTGATTGTATATAAACCCTGCCATACAGTGTGATTGTATATATACCCTACCATACAGTGTGATTGTATATATACCCTACCATACAGTGTGATTGTATATATACCCTACCATACAGTGTGATTGTATATATACCCTGCCATACAGTGTGATTGTATATACCCTACAATGCAGTGTGATTGTATATATACCCTACCATACAGTGTGATTGTATATATACAGTGTGATTGTATATATACAGTGTGATTGTATATATACCCTACCATACAGTGTGATTGTATATATACCCTACCATACAGTGTGATTGTATATATACCCTACCATACAGTGTGATTGTATATATACCCTACCATACAGTGTGATTGTATATATACCCTGCCATACAGTGTGATTGTATATATACCCTACCATACAGTGTGATTGTATATATACCCTACCATACAGTGTGATTGTATATATACAGTGTGATTGTATATATACCCTACCATACAGTGTGATTGTATATATACCCTACCATACAGTGTGATTGTATATATACAGTGTGATTGTATATATACCCTACAATACAGTGTGATTGTATATATACCCTACCATACAGTGTGATTGTATATATACCCTACCATACAGTGTGATTGTATATATACCCTACCATACAGTGTGATTGTATATATACCCTACCATACAGTGTGATTGTATATATACAGTGTGATTGTATATATACCCTACCATACAGTGTGATTGTATATATACCCTACCATACAGTGTGATTGTATATATACCCTACCATACAGTGTGATTGTATATATACCCTACCATACAGTGTGATTGTATATATACCCTACCATGCAGTGTGATTGTATATATACCCTACCATACAGTGTGATTGTATATATACAGTGTGATTGTATATATACCTACATACAGTGTGATTGTATATATACCCTACCATACAGTGTGATTGTATATATACCCTACCATACAGTGTGATTGTATATATACCCTACCATGCAGTGTGATTGTATATATACCCTACCATACAGTGTGATTGTATATATACAGTGTGATTGTATATATACCCTACAGTGTGATTGTATATATACCCTACCATACAGTGTGATTGTATATATACCCTACCATACAGTGTGATTGTATATATACCCTACCATACAGTGTGATTGTATATATACCCTACCATACAGTGTGATTGTATATATACCCTACCATACAGTGTGATTGTATATATACCCTACCATACAGTGTGATTGTATATATACCCTACCATACAGTGTGATTGTATATATACAGTGTGATTGTATATATACCCTACCATACAGTGTGATTGTATATATACCCTACCATACAGTGTGATTGTATATATACCCCATACAGTGTGATTGTATATATACCCTACCATGCAGTGTGATTGTATATATACCCTACCATGCAGTGTGATTGTATTGTATACCCTACCATACAGTGTGATTGTATATATACCCTACCATACAGTGTGATTGTATATATACCCTACCATACAGTGTGATTGTATATATACCCTACCATACAGTGTGATTGTATATATACCCTACCATACAGTGTGATTGTATATATACCCTACCATACAGTGTGATTGTATATATACCCTACCATACAGTGTGATTGTATATATACCCTACCATGCAGTGTGATTGTATATATACCCTACCATACAGTGTGATTGTATATATACAGTGTGATTGTATATATACCCTACCATACAGTGTGATTGTATATATACCCTACCATACAGTGTGATTGTATATATACCCTACCATACAGTGTGATTGTATATATACCCTACCATACAGTGTGATTGTATATATACCCTACAGTGTGATTGTATATATACCCTACCATACAGTGTGATTGTATATACCCTACATACAGTGTGATTGTATATATACCCTACCATACAGTGTGATTGTATATATACCCTACCATACAGTGTGATTGTATATATACCCTGCCATACAGTGTGATTGTATATATACCCTACCATACAGTGTGATTGTATATATACCCTACCATACAGTGTGATTGTATATATACCCTACCATACAGTGTGATTGTATATATACCCTACCATACAGTGTGATTGTATATATACCCTACCATACAGTGTGATTGTATATATACCCTACCATGCAGTGTGATTGTATATATACCTACCATACAGTGTGATTGTATATATACAGTGTGATTGTATATATACCCTACAGTGTGATTGTATATATACCCTACCATACAGTGTGATTGTATATATACCCTACCATACAGTGTGATTGTATATATACCCTACCATACAGTGTGATTGTATATATACCCTACCATACAGTGTGATTGTATATATACAGTGTGATTGTATATATACCCTACCATACAGTGTGATTGTATATATACCCTACCATACAGTGTGATTGTATATATACCCTACCATACAGTGTGATTGTATATATACCCTACCATGCAGTGTGATTGTATATATACCCTACAGTGTGATTGTATATATACCCTACCATACAGTGTGATTGTATATATACCCTACCATACAGTGTGATTGTATATATACCCTACCATACAGTGTGATTGTATATATACCCTACCATACAGTGTGATTGTATATATACCCTACCATACAGTGTGATTGTATATATACCCTACCATACAGTGTGATTGTATATATACCCTACCATACAGTGTGATTGTATATATACCCTACCATACAGTGTGATTGTATATATACCCTACCATGCAGTGTGATTGTATATATACCCTACCATACAGTGTGATTGTATATATACAGTGTGATTGTATATATACCCTACAGTGTGATTGTATATATACCCTACCATACAGTGTGATTGTATATATACCCTACCATACAGTGTGATTGTATATATACCCTACCATACAGTGTGATTGTATATATACCCTACCATACAGTGTGATTGTATATATATACCATACAGTGTGATTGTATATATACCCTACCATACAGTGTGATTGTATATATACCCTACCATACAGTGTGATTGTATATATACCCTACCATACAGTGTGATTGTATATATACCCTACCATACAGTGTGATTGTATATATACCCTACCATACAGTGTGATTGTATATATATACCCTACCATACAGTGTGATTGTATATATACCCTACCATGCAGTGTGATTGTATATATACCCTACCATACAGTGTGATTGTATATATACAGTCCTGATTGTATATACCCTACCATACAGTGTGATTGTATATATACCCTACCATACAGTGTGATTGTATATATACCCTACCATACAGTGTGATTGTATATATACCCTGCCATACAGTGTGATTGTATATATACCCTACCATACAGTGTGATTGTATATTGTATTGTATATACCCTACCATACAGTGTGATTGTATATATACCCTACCATACAGTGTGATTGTATATACCCTACAGTGTGATTGTATATATACCCTGCCATACAGTGTGATTGTATATATACCCTACCATACAGTGTGATTGTATATATACCCTACCATACAGTGTGATTGTATATATACCCTACCATACAGTGTGATTGTATATATACCCTGCCATACAGTGTGATTGTATATATATACCCTACAATACAGTGTGATTGTATATATACCCTACCATACAGTGTGATTGTATATATACAGTGTGATTGTATATATACCCTACCATACAGTGTGATTGTATATATACCCTACCATACAGTGTGATTGTATATATACCCTACCATACAGTGTGATTGTATATATACCCTACCATACAGTGTGATTGTATATATACCCTACCATACAGTGTGATTGTATATATACCCTACCATACAGTGTGATTGTATATATACCCTACCATACAGTGTGATTGTATATATACCCTACCATACAGTGTGATTGTATATATACCCTACCATACAGTGTGATTGTATATATACCCTACCATACAGTGTGATTGTATATATACCCTACCATGCAGTGTGATTGTATATATATACCCTACCATACAGTGTGATTGTATATACCCTACCATACAGTGTGATTGTATATATACCCTATTGTGTGATTGTATATATACCCTACCATACAGTGTGATTGTATATATACCCTACCATACAGTGTGATTGTATATATACAGTGTGATTGTATATATACCTACCATACAGTGTGATTGTATATATACCCTACCATACAGTGTGATTGTATATATACCCTACCATACAGTGTGATTGTATATATACCCTGTGATTGTATATATACCCTACCATACAGTGTGATTGTATATATACCCTACCATACAGTGTGATTGTATATATACCCTACCATACAGTGTGATTGTATATATACCCTACCATGCAGTGTGATTGTATATATACCCTACCATACAGTGTGATTGTATATATACAGTGTGATTGTATATATACCCTACCATACAGTGTGATTGTATATATACCCTACCATACAGTGTGATTGTATATATACCCTACCATACAGTGTGATTGTATATATACCCTACCATACAGTGTGATTGTAAATATACCCTACCATACAGTGTGATTGTATATATACCCTAGTGTGATTGTATATAAACCCTGCCATACAGTGTGATTGTATATATACCCTGCCATACAGTGTGATTGTATATATACCCTGCCATACAGTGTGATTGTATATATACCCTACAATACAGTGTGATTGTATATATACCCTACAGTGTGATTGTATATATACCCTCCATACAGTGTGATTGTATATATACAGTACCATTGTGATTGTATATATAGTGTGATTGTATATATACCCTACCATACAGTGTGATTGTATATATACCCTACCATACAGTGTGATTGTATATATACCCTACCATACAGTGTGATTGTATATATATACCCTACCATACAGTGTGATTGTATATATACAGTGTGATTGTATATATACCCCCTACCATACAGTGTGATTGTATATATACCCTGCCATACAGTGTGATTGTATATATACCCTACCATACAGTGTGATTGTATTGTATATACCCTGCCATACAGTGTGATTGTATATATACCCTGCCATACAGTGTGATTGTATATATACCCTACCATACAGTGTGATTGTATATATACCCTACCATACAGTGTGATTGTATATATACCCTACCATACAGTGTGATTGTATATATACCCTACCATACAGTGTGATTGTATATATACCCTACCATACAGTGTGATTGTATATATACCCTACCATGCAGTGTGATTGTATATATATACCCTACCATACAGTGTGATTGTATATATACAGTGTGATTGTATATATACCCTACAGTGTGATTGTATATATACCCTACCATACAGTGTGATTGTATATATACCCTACCATACAGTGTGATTGTATATATACCCTGCCATACAGTGTGATTGTATATATACCCTACCATACAGTGTGATTGTATATATACCCTACCATACAGTGTGATTGTATATATACAGTGTGATGTATATATACCCTACCATACAGTGTGATTGCATATATACCCTACCATACAGTGTGATTGTATATATACCCTACCATACAGTGTGATTGTATATATACCCTACCATGCAGTGTGATTGTATATATACCCTACCATACAGTGTGATTGTATATATACAGTGTGATTGTATATATACCCTACAGTGTGATTGTATATATACCCTACCATACAGTGTGATTGTATATATACCCTACCATACAGTGTGATTGTATATATACCATGCCATACAGTGTGATTGTATATATACCCTACCATACAGTGTGATTGTATATATACAGTGTGATTGTATATATACCCTACCATACAGTGTGATTGTATATATACAGTGTGATTGTATATATACCCTACCATACAGTGTGATTGTATATATACCCTACCATACAGTGTGATTGTATATATACCCTACCATACAGTGTGATTGTATATATACCCTACAGTGTGATTGTATATATACCCTACCATACAGTGTGATTGTATATATACCCTACCATACAGTGTGATTGTATATATACCCTGCCATACAGTGTGATTGTATATATACCCTACCATACAGTGTGATTGTATATATACCCTACCATACAGTGTGATTGTATATATAGTGTGATTGTATATATACCCTACCATACAGTGTGATTGTATATATACCCTACCATACAGTGTGATTGTATATATACCCTACCATACAGTGTGATTGTATATATACCCTACCATACAGTGTGATTGTATATATACCCTACCATGCAGTGTGATTGTATATATACCCTACCATACAGTGTGATTGTATATATACAGTGTGATTGTATATATACCCTACAGTGTGATTGTATATATACCCTACCATACAGTGTGATTGTATATATACCCTACCATACAGTGTGATTGTATATATACCATGCCATACAGTGTGATTGTATATATACCCTACCATACAGTGTGATTGTATATATACAGTGTGATTGTATATATACCCTACCATACAGTGTGATTGTATATATACCCTACCATACAGTGTGATTGTATATATACCCTACAGTGTGATTGTATATCTACCCTACCATGCAGTGTGATTGTATATATACCCTACCATACAGTGTGATTGTATATATATATAACCTGCCATACAGTGTGATTGTATATATACCCTACCATGCAGTGTGATTGTATATATACCCTACCATACAGTGTGATTGTATATATACCCTACCATGCAGTGTGATTGTATATATACCCTACCATACAGTGTGATTGTATATATACCCTACAGTGTGATTGTATATATAGCCTACCATGCAGTGTGATTGTATATATACCCTACCATGCAGTGTGATTGTATATATACCCTACCATACAGTGTGATTGTATATATATATAACCTGCCATACAGTGTGATTGTATATATACCCTACCATGCAGTGTGATTGTATATATACCCTACCATACAGTGTGATTGTATATATACCCTACCATACAGTGTGATTGTATATATATACAGTGTGATTGTATATATACCTACAGTGTGATTGTATATATACCCTACCATACAGTGTGATTGTATATATACCCTACCATACAGTGTGATTGTATATATACCATGCCATACAGTGTGATTGTATATATACCCTACCATACAGTGTGATTGTATATATACCCTACCATGCAGTGTGATTGTATATATACCCTACCATACAGTGTGATTGTATATATACCCTACCATACAGTGTGATTGTATATATACCCTACCATAAGTGTGATTGTATATATACCTACCATACAGTGTGATTGTATATATACAGTGTGATTGTATATATACCTACCATACAGTGTGATTGTATATATACCCTACCATACAGTGTGATTGTATATATACCCTACCATACAGTGTGATTGTATATATACCCTGCCATACAGTGTGATTGTATATATATACCCTACAATACAGTGTGATTGTATATATACAGTGTGATTGTATATAAACCCTGCCATACAGTGTGATTGTATATATACCCTGCCATACAGTGTGATTGTATATATACCCTGCCATACAGTGTGATTGTATATATACCCTACAATACAGTGTGATTGTATATATACAGTGTGATTGTATATAAACCCTCCATACAGTGTGATTGTATATATACAGTGTGATTGTATATATACCCTGCCATACAGTGTGATTGTATATATACCCTACAATACAGTGTGATTGTATATATACCCTCCATACAGTGTGATTGTATATATACCCTACCATACAGTGTGATTGTATATATACCCTACCGTACAGTGTGATTGTATATATACAGTGTGATTGTATATATACCCTACCATACAGTGTGATTGTATATATACCCTGCCATACAGTGTGATTGTATATATACAGTGTGATTGTATATATACCCTACAATACAGTGTGATTGTATATATACAGTGTGATTGTATATATACCCTACCATACAGTGTGATTGTATATATACCCTACCATACAGTGTGATTGTATATATACCCAACCACAGTGTGATTGTATATATACCTACAGTGTGATTGTACAGTGTGATTGTATATATACCCTACCATACAGTGTGATTGTATATATACCAACCATACAGTGTGATTGTATATATATACCTACCATACAGTGTGATTGTATATATACAGTGTGATTGTATATATACCCTACAGTGTGATTGTATATATACCCTACCATACAGTGTGATTGTATATATACCCTACCATACAGTGTGATTGTATATATACCCTGCCATACAGTGTGATTGTATATATACCCTACCATGCAGTGTGATTGTATATATACCCTACCATACAGTGTGATTGTATATATACAGTGTGATTGTATATATACCCTACAATACAGTGTGATTGTATATATACCCTCCATACAGTGTGATTGTATATATACCCTACCATACAGTGCGATTGTATATATACCCTACCATACAGTGTGATTGTATATATACCCTACCATACAGTGTGATTGTGATTGTATATATACAGTGTGATTGTATATATACCCTACCGTACAGTGTGATTGTATATATACAGTGTGATTGTATATATACCCTACCATACAGTGTGATTGTATATATACCCTGCCATACAGTGTGATTGTATATATACCCTACCATACAGTGCGATTGTATATATACAGTGAGATTGTATATATACCCTGCCATACAGTGTGATTGTATATATACAGTGTGATTGTATATATACCTACCATACAGTGTGATTGTATATATACCCTGCCATACAGTGTGATTGTATATATACCCTGCCATACAGTGTGATTGTATATATACCCTACCATACAGTGTGATTGTATATATACCCTACCATACAGTGTGATTGTATATATACAGTGTGATTGTATATATACCCTACCATACAGTGTGATTGTATATATACCCTACCATACAGTGTGATTGTATATATACCCTACCATACAGTGTGATTGTATATATACCCTACCATACAGTGTGATTGTATATATACCCTACCATACAGTGTGATTGTATATATACCCTACCATGGTGTGATTGTATATATATACCCTACCCAGTGTGATTGTATATATACAGTGTGATTGTATATACCCTGCCATACAGTGTGATTGTATATATACCCTGCCATACAGTGTGATTGTATATATACCCTACAATACAGTGTGATTGTATATATACCCCATTGTATATGTGCCATACAGTGTGATTGTATATATACCCTCCATACAGTGTGATTGTATATATACAGTGTGATTGTGATTGTACCCTGCCATACAGTGTGATTGTATATATACCCTACCATACAGTGTGATTGTATATATTAAGTGTGATTGAATATATACCCTCCATACAGTGTGATTGTATTGTATATATACAGTGTGATTGTATATATACCCTACCATGCAGTGTGATTGTATATATACAGTGTGATTGTATATATACCCTACCATACAGAGTGATTGTATATATACCCTGCCATACAGTGTGATTGTATATATACCCTGCCATACAGTGTGATTGTATATATACCTGCCATACAGTGTGATTGTATATATACCCTACAATACAGTGTGATTGTATATATACCCTCCATACAGTGTGATTGTATATATACCCTACCATACAGTGCGACTGTATATATACAGTGAGATTGTATATATACCCTGCCATACAGTGTGATTGTATATATACCCTCCATACAGTGTGATTGTATATATACCCTACCATATAGTGTGATTGTATATATACAGTGTGATTGTATATACCCTACCATACAGTATGAGTGTATATATACCCTACCATACAGTGTGATTGTATATATACCCTACCATACAGTGTGATTGTATATATACCCTACATACAGTGTGATTGTATACCCTACCATACGGTGTGATTGTATATATACCCTACCATACAGTGTGATTGTATATATATTTACCATACAGTGTGATTGTATATATACCCTACCATGCAGTGTGATTGTATATATACCCTACCATACAGTGTGATTGTATATATACAGTGTGATTGTATATATACCCTACCATACAGTGTGATTGTATATATACCCTACCATACAGTGTGATTGTATATATACCCTACCATACAGTGTGATTGTATATATACCCTGCCATACAGTGTGATTGTATATATATACCCTACAATACAGTGTGATTGTATATATACAGTGTGATTGTATATAAACCCTGCCATACAGTGTGATTGTATATATACCCTGCCATACAGTGTGATTGTATATATACCCTGCCATACAGTGTGATTGTATATATACCCTACAATACAGTGTGATTGTATATATACAGTGTGATTGTATATAAACCCTCCATACAGTGTGATTGTATATATACAGTGTGATTGTATATATACCCTGCCATACAGTGTGATTGTATATATACCCTACAATACAGTGTGATTGTATATATACCCTGATGCAGGTTGTATATGCCCTACCATACCAGTGTTGTATCTCTTTGCAGTGTGATTGTATATATACCCTACCATACAGTGTGATTGTATATATACAGTGTGATTGTATATATACCCCTACCATACAATGTGATTGTATATATACCCTGCCATACAGTGTGATTGTATATATACCCACCACCATACAGTTGAGTTGTATATATACCCTACCATACAGTGTGATTGTATATATACCCTACCATACAGTGTGATTGTATATATACCCTACCATACATTGATTGTATATATACCCTACCATACAGTGTGATTGTATATATACCCTACCATACAGTGTGATTGTATATATGCCCTGCCATACAGTGTGATTGTATATATATACCATATGATGTATATACAATACAGTGTGATTGTATATATACCCTACCATACAGTGTGATTGTATATATACCCTACCATACAGTGTGATTGTATATATACCCTGCCATACAGTGTGATTGTATATATACCCTACAATACAGTGTGATTGTATATATACAGTGTGATTGTATATAAACCCTGCCATATAGTGTGATTGTATATACCCTGCCATACAGTGTGATTGTATATATACCCTACAATACAGTGTGATTGTATATATACAGTGTGATTGTATATAAACCCTGCCATATAGTGTGATTGTATATATACCCTCCATACAGTGTGATTGTATATATACCCTGCCATACAGTGTGATTGTATATATACAGTGTGATTGAATATATACCCTACCATACAGTGTGATTGTATATATACAGTGTGATTGAATATATACCCTACCATATACAGTGTGATTGTATATATACAGTGTGATTGTATATATATACCCTACCATGCACAGTGTGATTGTATATACCCTGCCATACAAGTGTGATTGTATATATACCCTACCATACAGAGTGATTGTATATATACAGTGTGATTGTATATATACCCTGCCATACAGTGTGATGTATATATACAGTGGCGATTGTATATATACCCTGCCATACAGTGTGATTGTATATACCCACTCACCATACAGTGTGATTGTATATATACCCTGCCATACAGTGTGATTGTATATATACCCTACAATACAGTGTGATTATATATACCCTACCATGCAGTGTGATTGTATATATGCCTACCATACAGTATGATTGTATATATGTGCCCCGCCATACAGTGTGATTGTATATATACTCCTACAATACAGTGTGATTGTATATATACAGTGTGATTAATTATTGCATATAAACCTGCCATATAGTGTGATTTGTATATATAATATACAGTGTGACTGTAGCCACACCTTCGCCACAGCTGTAGCGTGATCAGAGCACATACATGACTGTATATATACAGTGTGATTGTATATAAACCCTGCCATACAGTGTGATTGTATATATACCCTGCCATACAGTGTGATTGTATATATACCCTACAATACAGTGTGATTGTATATATACAGTGTGATTGTATATAAACCCTGCCATATAGTGTGATTGTATATATACCCTCCATACAGTGTGATTGTATATATACCCTGCCATACAGTGTGATTGTATATATACAGTGTGATTGAATATATACCCTACCATACAGTGTGATTGTATATATACAGTGTGATTGAATATATACCCTACCATACAGTGTGATTGTATATATACAGTGTGATTGTATATATACCCTACCATGCAGTGTGATTGTATATACCCTGCCATACAGTGTGATTGTATATATACCCTACCATACAGAGTGATTGTATATATACAGTGTGATTGTATATATACCCTGCCATACAGTGTGATTGTATATATACCCTGCCATACAGTGTGATTGTATATATACCCTACCATACAGTGTGATTGTATATATACCCTACAGTGTGATTGTATATATACCCTACCATGCAGTGTGATTGTATATATACCCTGCCATACAGTGTGATTGTATATATACCCTACCATACAGTGTGATTGTATATATACCCTCCATACAGTGTGATTGTATATATACCCTACCATATAGTGTGATTGTATATATACAGTGTGATTGTATATATACCCTACCATACAGTGTGATTGTATATATATACCCTACCATACAGTGTGATTGTATATATACAGTGTGATTGTATATATGCCCTACCATACAGTGTGATTGTATATATACCCTGCCATACAGTGTGATTGTATATATACCCTGCCATACAGTGTGATTGTATATATACCCTGCCATACAGTGTGATTGTATATATACCCTACCATACAGTGTGATTGTATATATACAGTGTGATTGTATATATACCCTGCCATACAGTGTGATTGTATATACACAGTGTGATTGTATATATACACAGTGTGATTGTATATATACCCTGCCATACAGTGTGATTGTATATATACAGTGTGATTGTATATATACAGTGTGATTGTATATATACAGTGTGATTGTATATATACCCTGCCATACAGTGTGATTGTATATATACAGTGTGATTGTATATACACAGTGTGATTGTATATATACCCTACCATACAGTGTGATTGTATATATACCCTGCCATACAGTGTGATTGTATATATACCCTACCATACAGTGTGATTGTATATATACCTTACCATACTGTGTGATTGTATATATACCCTACCATGCAGTGTGATTGTATATATACCCTACCATGCAGTGCATTCAGAAAATATTCAGACCCCTTCCCCTTTTCCACATTTTATTACGTCAATTTCGAGTCTCATAGCATCAATTTTAGAATAAGGCTGTAACGTAACAAAATGTGTAAAAAGTCAAGGGGTCTGAATACTTTCAGAATGCACTGTACATGCACTGGCCCTTCC
>NW_025750542.1:0-12500 GCF_021184085.1 Oncorhynchus gorbuscha | reverse complement strand
ATCTCATCTATCATCTATCACCTCATCTATCACCTCATCTATCATCTATCATCTCATCTATCCACCTCATCTATCACCTCATCTATCACCTCATCTATCACCTCATCTATCACCTCATCTATCATCTCATCTATCATCTCATCTATCCACCTCATCTATCACCTCATCTATCATCTCATCTATCACCTCATCTATCACCTCATCTATCATCTCATCTATCATCTCATCTATCATCTATCATCTCATCTATCATCTATCATCTCATCTATCATCTATCACCTCATCTATCACCTCATCTATCATCTCATCTATCCCCTCATCTATCATCTCATCTATCCCCTCATCTATCATCTCATCTATCCCCTCATCTATCATCTCATCTATCCCCTCATCTATCATCTCATCTATCCCCTCATCTATCCCCTCATCTATCATCTCATCTATCCCCTCATCTATCATCTCATCTATCCCCTCATCTATCATCTCATCTATCCCCTCATCTATCCCCTCATCTATCATCTCATCTATCCCCTCATCTATCATCTCATCTATCATCTATCATCTCATCTATCATCTATCACCTCATCTATCATCTCATCTATCATCTATCATCTCATCTATCCACCTCATCTATCATCTATCGTCTCATCTATCCACCTCATCTATCATCTATCGTCTCATCTATCCACCTCATCTATCATCTATCGTCTCATCTATCCACCTCATCTATCAGCTCATCTATCATCCTCCTATTTTTTTCCTCCTATATCATCCTCCTCTATCATCCTCATCTATCAAATCATCTATCCACCTCATATATCATCTATCGTCTCATCTATCACCTCATCTATCACATAATCTATCACCACATCTACCTGTCTATCTATATTACCAACCTGTCTATCTATATTACCAACCTGTCTATCTATATTACCAACCTGTCTATGTATATTACCAACCTGTCTATCTATTTTACCAACCTGTCTATCTATATTACCAACCTGTCTATCTATATATCCAACCTGTCTATCTATATATCCAACCTGTCTATCTATATTACCAACCTATCTATCTATATTACCAACCTGTCTATCTATATTACCAACCTGTCTATCTATATTACCAACCTGTCTATCTATATTACCAACCTGTCTATCTATATTACCAACCTGTCTATCTATATTACCAACCTGTCTATCTATATTACCAACCTGTCTATCTATATTACCAACCTGTCTATCTATATTACCAACCTGTCTATCTATATTACCAACCTGTCTATCTATATTACCAACCTGTCTATCTATATTACCAACCTGTCTATCTATATTATCAACCTGTCTATCTATATTACCAACCTGTCTATCTATATTACCAACCTGTCCATCTGTATATCTATATTACCAACCTGTCTGTCTATATTACCAACCTGTCTATCTACATTACCAACCTGTCTATCTATATTACCAACCTGTCTATCTATATTACCAACCTGTCTATCTATATCACCAACCTGTCTATCTATATTACCAACCTGTCTATCTATATTACCAACCTGTCTATCTATATTACCAACCTGTCTATCTATATTACCAACCTGTCTATCTATTTTACCAACCTGTCTATCTATATTACCAACCTGTCTATCTATATTACCAACCTGTCTATCTATATTACCAACCTGTCTATCTATATTACCAACCTGTCTGTCTATATTACCAACCTGTCTATCTATATTACCAACCTGTCTATCTATATTACCAACCTGTCTATCTATATTACCAACCTGTCTGTCTATATTACCAACCTGTCTATCTATATTACCAACCTGTCTATCTATTTTACCAACCTGTCTATCTATATTACCAACCTGTCTATCTATATTACCAACCTGTCTATCTATTTTACCAACCTGTCTGTCTATATTACCAACCTGTCTATCTATATTACCAACCTGTCTATCTATATTACCAACCTGTCTATCTGTCTATCTATATTACCAACCTGTCTATCTATATTACCAAACTGTCTATCTATATCACCAAGCTGTCTATCTATATCACCAACCTGTCTATCTATTTTACCAACCTGTCTATCTATATTACCAACCTGTCTATCTATATCACCAACCTGTCTATCTATATTACCAACCTGTCTATCTATTTTACCAACATGTCTATCTATATTACCAACCTGTCTATCTAAATTACCAACCTGTCTATCTATATTACCAACCTGTATATCTATATTACCAACCTGTCCATCTGTCTATCTATATTACCAACCTGTCTATCTATATTATCAACCTGTCTATCTATATTACCAACCTGTCTATCTATATTACCAACCTGTATATCTATATTATCAACCTGTCCATCTGTATATCTATATTACCAACCTGTATATCTATATTATCAACCTGTCCATCTGTATATCTATATCAACAATCTGTCAATCTGTCTAACCTGCTCCTAGTAATCAAACAAAACACATGGCCATTTTCATCTAAGGTTATCGGGTCAATAGAACCACCTGACCTCAGCCAATCATAAAATTGTTAATGTGGCCATTGCGGTGCTAGCACGCATTGATTAAGTTCATAACTCGATTTGAGCCGCACCGAGCCGGGGACAATAAACATCGTAATGGAAATAAATCTTACCTGAGCACATAATCTCAAGAAAATCTCAATTTAAAAGAGATGTTTTTAATGGTGTATTGTTTCATCATGTGAGTGTGGCCTTTCAGCCTGTGTGATTATTGATATCTTCCATCTGCTGTTGAACCTTTTCCATCAGCTCTGTGTGGCTGTATTGGATTCTCTGTAGTGTTTCCATGTTGACTGAGGGTCATATTCATTACAGCAAACTGTAGCAAAATAGAGCTAAACGTTTCTTATTGGATAACTTCACTTAGTCCCTCCATGCTTCAGAACATGTTATTTTAGTTGTCCCCTACTAATATGTCCTGTTGAGATATCAGCCTGTTGTCCCCTACTAATATGTCCTGTTGAGATATCAGCCTGTTGTCCCCTACTAATATGTCCTGTTGAGATATCAGCCTGTTGTCCCCTACTAATATGTCCTGTTGAGATATCAGCCTGTTGTCCCCTACTAATATGTCCTGTTGAGATATCAGCCTGTTGTCCCCTACTAATATGTCCTGTTGAGATATCAGCCTGTTGTCCCCTACTAATATGTCCTGTTGAGATATCAGCCTGTTGTCCCCTACTAATATGTCCTGTTGAGATATCAGCCTGTTGTCCCCTACTAATATGTCCTGTTGAGATATCAGCCTGTTGTCCCCTACTAATATGTCCTGTTGAGATATCAGCCTGTTGTCCCCTACTAATATGTCCTGTTGAGATATCAGCCTGTTGTCCCCTACTAATATGTCCTGTTGAGATATCAGCCTGTTGTCCCAGCCTACTAATATGTCCTGTTGAGATATCAGCCTGTTGTCCCCTACTAATATGTCCTGTTGAGATATCAGCCTGTTGTCCCCTACTAATATGTCCTGTTGAGATATCAGCCTGTTGTCCCCCTACTAATATGTCCTGTTGAGATATCAGCCTGTTGTCCCCTACTAATATGTCCTGTTGAGATATCAGCCTGTTGTCCCCCTACTAATATGTCCTGTTGAGATATCAGCCTGTTGTCCCCTACTAATATGTCCTGTTGAGATATCAGCCTGTTGTCCCCTACTAATATGTCCTGTTGAGTCCTGTTGTCCCCCTACTAATATTGAGATATCAGCCTGTTGTCCCCTACTAATATGTCCTGTTGAGATATCAGCCTGTTGTCCCCCTACTAATATGTCCTGTTGAGATATCAGCCTGTTGTCCCCTACTAATATGTCCTGTTGAGATATCAGCCTGTTGTCCCCTACTAATATGTCCTGTTGAGATATCAGCCTGTTGTCCCCTACTAATATGTCCTGTTGAGATATCAGCCTGTTGTCCCCTACTAATATGTCCTGTTGAGATATCAGCCTGTTGTCCCCTACTAATATGTCCTGTTGAGATATCAGCCTGTTGTCCCCCTACTAATATGTCCTGTTGAGATATCAGCCTGTTGTCCCCTACTAATATGTCCTGTTGAGATATCAGCCTGTTGTCCCCTACTAATATGTCCTGTTGAGATATCAGCCTGTTGTCCCCTACTAATATGTCCTGTTGAGATATCAGCCTGTTGTCCCCTACTAATATGTCCTGTTGAGATATCAGCCTGTTGTCCCCTACTAATATGTCCTGTTGAGATATCAGCCTGTTGTCCCCTACTAATATGTCCTGTTGAGATATCAGCCTGTTGTCCCCTACTAATATGTCCTGTTGAGATATCAGCCTGTTGTCCCCTACTAATATGTCCTGTTGAGATATCAGCCTGTTGTCCCCCTACTAATATGTCCTGTTGAGATATCAGCCTGTTGTCCCCTACTAATATGTCCTGTTGAGATATCAGCCTGTTGTCCCCTACTAATATGTCCTGTTGAGATATCAGCCTGTTGTCCCCTACTAATATGTCCTGTTGAGATATCAGCCTGTTGTCCCCCTACTAATATGTCCTGTTGAGATATCAGTCCTAATATGTCCTGTTGAGATATCAGCCTGTTGTCCCCTACTAATATGTCCTGTTGAGATATCAGCCTGTTGTCCCCTACTAATATGTCCTGTTCAGATATCAGCCTGTTGTCCCTACTAATATGTCCTGTTGAGATATCAGCCTGTTGTCCCCTACTAATATGTCCTGTTGAGATATCAGCCTGTTGTCCCCTACTAATATGTCCTGTTGAGATATCAGCCTGTTGTCCCCTACTAATATGTCCTGTTGAGATATCAGCCTGTTGTCCCCCTACTAATATGTCCTGTTGAGATATCAGCCTGTTGTCCCCTACTAATATGTCCTGTTGAGATATCAGCTTGTTGTCCCCTACTAATATGTCCTGTTGAGATATCAGCTTGTTGTCCCCTACTAATATGTCCTGTTGAGATATCAGCTTGTTGTCCCCTACTAATATGTCCTGTTGAGATATCAGCTTGTTGTCCCCTACTAATATGTCCTGTTGAGATATCAGCCTGTTGTCCCCTACTAATATGTCCTGTTGAGATATCAGCCTGTTGTCCCCTACTAATATGTCCTGTTGAGATATCAGCCTGTTGTCCTCTACTAATATGTCCTGTTCAGATATCAGCCTGTTGTCCCCTACTAATATGTCCTGTTGAGATATCAGCCTGTTGTCCCCTACTAATATGTCCTGTTGAGATATCAGCCTGTTGTCCCCTACTAATATGTCCTGTTGAGATATCAGCCTGTTGTCCCCTACTAATATGTCCTGTTGAGATATCAGCCTGTTGTCCCCTACTAATATGTCCTGTTGAGATATCAGCCTGTTGTCCCCTACTAATATGTCCTGTTGAGATATCAGCCTGTTGTCCCCCTACTAATATGTCCTGTTGAGATATCAGCCTGTTGTCCCCTACTAATATGTCCTGTTGAGATATCAGCCTGTTGTCCCCTACTAATATGTCCTGTTGAGATATCAGCCTGTTGTCCCCTACTAATATGTCCTGTTGAGATATCAGCCTGTTGTCCCCTACTAATATGTCCTGTTGAGATATCAGCCTGTTGTCCCCCTACTAATATGTCCTGTTCAGATATCAGCCTGTTGTCCCCTACTAATATGTCCTGTTGAGATATCAGCCTGTTGTCCCCTACTAATATGTCCTGTTGAGATATCAGCCTGTTGTCCCCTACTAATATGTCCTGTTGAGATATCAGCCTGTTGTCCCTTACTAATATGTCCTGTTGAGATATCAGCCTGTTGTCCCCCTACTAATATGTCCTGTTGAGATATCAGCCTGTTGTCCCCTACTAATATGTCCTGTTGAGATATCAGCCTGTTGTCCCCTACTAATATGTCCTGTTGAGATATCAGCCTGTTGTCCCCCTACTAATATGTCCTGTTGAGATATCAGCCTGTTTTCCCCTACTAATTTGTCCTGTTGAGATATCAGCCTGTTGTCCCCTACTAATTTGTCCTGTTGAGATATCAGCCTGTTGAGATATCAGCCTGTTGTCCCCTACTAATATGTCATGTTGAGATATCAGCATGTTGTCCCCTACTAATATGTCCTGTTGAGATATCAGCCTGTTGTCCCCTACTAATATGTCCTGTTGAGATATCAGCCTGTTGTCCCCTACTAATATGTCATGTTGAGATATCAGCCTGTTGTCCCCTACTAATATGTCCTGTTGAGATATCAGCCTGTTGTCCCCTACTAATATGTCCTGTTGAGATATCAGCCTGTTTTCCCCTACTAATATGTCCTGTTGAGATATCAGCCTGTTGTCCCCTACTAATATGTCCTGTTGAGATATCAGCCTGTTGTCCCCTACTAATATGTCTTGTTGAGATATCAGCCTGTTGTCCCCCTACTAATATGTCCTGTTGAGATATCAGCCTGTTGTCCCCTACTAATATGTCCTGTTGAGATATCAGCTTGTTGTCCCCTACTAATATGTCCTGTTGAGATATCAGCCTGTTGAGATATCAGCCTGTTGTCCCCTACTAATATGTCCTGTTGAGATATCAGCCTGTTCAGATATCAGCCTGTTGTCCCCTACTAATATGTCCTGTTGAGATATCAGCCTGTTCAGATATCAGCCTGTTGTCCCCTACTAATATGTCCTGTTGAGATATCAGCCTGTTGTCCCCTACTAATATGTCCTGTTGAGATATCAGCCTGTTGTCCCCTACTAATATGTCCTGTTGAGATATCAGCCTGTTTTCCCCTACTAATATGTCCTGTTGGGATATCAGCCTGTTGTCCCCTACTAATATGTCCTGTTGAGATATCCATTCAAACAGATCAGTTATAGTTATGCATGATGAGCTCCCAACAAGCTGATGCCTACATCCCAAATGTTTTTATTTTTTAATTTGACCTTTATTTAAATAGTCAAGTCAGTTAAGAACAAATTCTTATTTTCACTTTTTGAGCATATGGAGAACACATTCTTATTTTCAATGACTGCCAGTGGGTTAACTGGTCTAGGAACAGTGGGTTAACTGGTCTAGGAACAGTGGGTTAACTGGTCTAGGAACAGTGGGTTAACTGGTCTAGGAACAGTGGGTTAACTGGTCTAGGAACAGTGGGTTAACTGGTCTAGGAACAGTGGGTTAACTGGTCTAGGAACAGTGGGTTAACTGGTCTAGGAACAGTTGGTTAACTGGTCTAGGAACAGTGGGTTAACTGGTCTAGGAACAGTGGGTTAACTGGTCTAGGAACAGTGGGTTAACTGGTCTAGGAACAGTGGGTTAACTGGTCTAGGAACAGTGGGTTAACTGGTCTAGGAACAGTGGGTTAACTGGTCTAGGAACAGTGGGTTAACTAGTCTAGGAACAGTGGGGTAACTGGTCTAGGAACAGTGGGTTAACTGGTCTAGGAACAGTGGGTTAACTGGTCTAGGAACAGTGGGTTAACTGGTCTAGGAACAGTGGGTTAACTGGTCTAGGAACAGTGGGTTAACTGGTCTAGGAACAGTGGGTTAACTGGTCTAGGAACAGTGGGTTAACTGGTCTAGGAACAGTGGGTTAACTGGTCTAGGAACAGTGGGTTAACTGGTCTAGGAACAGTGGGTTAACTGGTCTAGGAACAGTGGGGTTAACTGGTCTAGGAACAGTGGGTTAACTGGTCTAGGAACAGTGGGTTAACTGGTCTAGGAACAGTGGGTTAACTGGTCTAGGAACAGTGGGTTAACTGGTCTAGGAACAGTGGGTTAACTGGTCTAGGAACAGTGGGGTTAACTGGTCTAGGAACAGTGGGTTAACTGGTCTAGGAACAGTGGGTTAACTGGTCTAGGAACAGTGGGTTAACTGGTCTAGGAACAGTGGGTTAACTGGTCTAGGAACAGTGGGTTAACTGGTCTAGGAACAGTTGGTTAACTGGTCTAGGAACAGTGGGTTAACTGGTCTAGGAACAGTTGGTTAACTGGTCTAGGAACAGTGGGTTAACTGGTCAAGGAACAGTGGGTTAACTGGTCTAGGAACAGTGGGTTAACTGGTCTAGGAACAGTGGGTTAACTGGTCTAGGAACAGTGGGTTAACTGGTCTAGGAACAGTGGGTTAACTGGTCTAGGAACAGTGGGGTTAACTGCATGTTCAGGGGCAGAACAACAGATATCAAAAAGAAAAGAAAATATCAAATATCAAATAAAATAAAGAAAATAAAAAATAAAAATAAAATATCAACGAAAATAAAATACATTTGTATTAGTCACATGTGCCGAATACAACATTCACCTTACAGTGAAATGCTTACTTACAAGACCTTAAAACCAACAATGCAGTTTAAAAAATATATAAATAAGAATTAGAAATAAAAGGAACAAGTAATTAAAGAGCAGCAGTATAATAACAGTAGTGAGACTATATCCAGGGGGTACCGGGAACAAAGTCAATGTGCGGGGCACTGGTGAGTCCACGTAAATACAGAGCAGCAGTAAAATAACAGTAGTGAGACTATATCCAGGGGGTACCGGGAACAAAGTCAATGTGTGGGGCACCGGTGAGTCCAGGTAATTACAGAGCAGCAGTAAAATAACAGTAGTGAGACTATATCCAGGGGGTACCGGGAACAAAGTCAATGTGTGGGGCACCGGTGAGTCCAGGTAATTACAGAGCAGCAGTAAAATAACAGTAGTGAGACTATATCCAGGGGGTACCGGGAACAAAGTCAATGTGCGGGGCACTGGTGAGTCCACGTAAATACAGAGCAGCAGTAAAATAACAGTAGTGAGACTATATCCAGGGGGTACAGGGAACAAAGTCAATGTGTGGGGCACCGGTGAGTCCAGGTAATTACAGAGCAGCAGTAAATCAAATCAAATCAAATCAAATCAAATCAAATCAAATTTTATTTGTCACATACACATGGTTAGCAGATGTTAATGCGAGTGTAGCGAAATGCTTGTGCTTCTAGTTCCGACAATGCAGTGATAACCAACAAGTAATCTAACTAACAATTCCAAAACTACTGTCTTATACACAGTGTAAGGGGATAAGGAACATGTACATAAGGATATATGAATGAGTGATGGTACAGAACAGCATACAGTAGATGGTATCGTAGTGAGACTATATCCAGGGGGTACAGGGAACAAAGTCAATGTGTGGGGCACCGGTGAGTCCAGGTAATTACAGAGCAGCAGTAAAATAACAGTAGTGAGACTATATCCAGGGGGTACCGGGAACAAAGTCAATGTGTGGGGCACCGGTGAGTCCAGGTAATTGAGGTAATATGTACATGTAGGTAAGGGTAAAGTGACTGTGCATAGATAATAACAGAGAGTAACAGTAGTGTCCGGCGCCGACAGAGATGGCCGCCTCGCTTCACCTTCCTAGGAAACTGTGTAGTTTTTTGTTTTTTTTTCCGTGTTATTTCTTACATTAGTACCCCAGGTCATCTTAGGTTTCATTACATACAGTCGAGAAGAACTACTGAATATAAGATCAGCGTCAACTCACCATCAGTACGACCAAGAATATGTTTTCCACGACGCGGATCCTGTGTTCTGCCTTACAAACAGGTCAACGGAATTGATTCCATGCAGCGACCCCAAAAAACGACTTCGTAAAAGAGGGAAACGTAGCGGTCTTCTGGTCAGACTCCGGACACTCTTGCCAATGTCCAGTCTCTTGACAACAAGGTTGATGAAATCCGAGCAAGGGTAGCATTCCAGAGGGACATCAGAGACTGTAACGTTCTCTGCTTCACGGAAACATGGCTCACTGGAGAGACGCTATCCGGGGCGGTGCAGCCAACTGGTTTCTCCACGCATCGCGCCGCCAGAAACAAACATCTTTCTGGTAAGAAGAGTGGCGGGGGCGTATGCCTCATGACTAACGAGACATGGTGTGATGAAGGAAACATACAGGAACTCAAATCCTTCTGTTCACCTGATTTAGAATTCCTCACAATCAAATGTAGACCGCATCGCATTATCTACCAAGAGAATTCTCTTCGATTATAATCACAGCCGTATATATCCCCCCCAAGCAGACACATCGATGGATCTGAACGAACTTTATTTAACTCTTTGCCAACTGGAAACCATTTATCCGGAGGCTGCATTCATTGTAGCTGGGGATTTTAACAAAGCTAATCTGAAAACAAGACTCCCTAAATTTTATCAGCATATCGATTGCGCAACCAGGGGTGGTAAAACCTTGGATCATTGTTACTTTAACTTCCGCGACGCATATAAGGCCCTGCCCGGCCCCCCTTTCGGAAAAGCTGACCACAACTCCATTTTGTTGATCCCTGCCTACAGACAGAAACTTAAACAAGAGGCTCCCACGCTGAGTTCTGTCCAACGCTGGTCCGATCAAGCTGACTCCACACTCCAAGACTGCTTCCATCACGTGGACTGGGACATGTTTCGTATTGCGTCAGATAACAATATTGACGAATACGCTGATTCGGTGTGCGAGTTCATTAGAACGTGCGTTGAAGATGACGTTCCCATAGCAACGATAAAAACATTCCCTAACCAGAAACCATGGATTGATGGCAGCATTCGCGTGAAACTGAAAGCGCGAACCACTGCTTTTAATCAGGGCAAGGTGTCTGGCAACATGACCGAATACAAACAGTGCAGCTATTCCCTCCGCAAGGCTATCAAACAAGCTAAGCGTCAGTACAGAGACAAAGTAGAATCTCAATTCAACGACTCAGACACAAGAGGCATGTGGCAGGGTCTACAGTCAATCACGGACTATAAGAAGAAACCCAGCCCAGTCACGGACCAGGATGTCTTGCTCCCAGTCAGACTAAATAACTTTTTTGCCCGCTTTGAGGACAATACAGTGCCACTGACACGGCCTGCAACGAAAACATGCGGTCTCTCCTTCACTGCAGCCGAGGTGAGTAAGACATTTAAACGTGTTAACCCTCGCAAGGCTGCAGGCCCAGACTGCATCCCCAGCCGCGCCCTCAGAGCATGCGCAGACCAGCTGGCCGGTGTGTTTACGGACATATTCAATCAATCGCTATACCAGTCTGCTGTTCCCACATGCTTCAAGAGGGCCACCATTGTTCCTGTTCCCAAGAAAGCTAAGGTAACTGAGCTAAACGACTATCGCCCCGTAGCACTCACTTCCGTCATCATGAAGTGCTTTAATAGACTAGTCAAGGACCATATCACCTCTACCCTACCTCACACCCTAGACCCACTCCAATTTGCTTACCGCCCAAATAGGTCCACAGACGATGCAATCTCAACCACACTGCACACTGCCCTAACCCATCTGGACAAGAGGAATACCTATGTGAGAATGCTGTTCATCGACTACAGCTCGGCATTCAACACCATAGTACCCTCCAAGCTCGTCATCAAGCTCGAGACCCTGGGTCTGGACCCCGCCCTGTGCAACTGGGTACTGGACTTCCTGACGGGCCGCCCCCAGGTTAGTGAGGGTAGGCAACAACATCTCCTCCCCGCTGATCCTCAACACGGGGGCCCCACAAGGGTGCGTTCTGAGCCCTCTCCTGTACTCCCTGTTCACCCACGACTGCGTGGCCACGCGCGCCTCCAACTCAATCATCAAGTTTGCGGACGACACAACAGTGGTAGGCTTGATTACCAACAACGACGAGACGGCCTACAGGGAGGAGGTGAGGGCCCTCGGAGTGTAGTGTCAGGAAAATAACCTCACACTCAACGTAAACAAAACTAAGGAGATGGTTGTGGACTTCAGGAAACAGCAGAGGGAACACCCCCCTATCCACATCGATGGAACAGTAGTGGAGAGGGTAGCAAGTTTTAAGTTCCTCGGCATACACATCACAGACAAACTGAATTGGTCCACTCACACAGACAGCGTCGTGAAGAAGGCGCAGCAGCGCCTCTTCAACCTCAGGAGGCTGAAGAAATTCGGCTTGTCACCAAAAGCACTCACAAACTTCTACAGATGCACAATCGAGAGCATCCTGGCGGGCTGTATCACCGCCTGGTACGGCAACTGCTCCGCCCTCAACCGTAAGGCTCTCCAGAGGGTAGTGAGGTCTGCACAACGCATCACCGGGGGCAAACTACCTGCCCTCCAGGACACCTACACCACCCGATGTTACAGGAAGGCCATAAAGATCATCAAGGACATCAACCACCCGACCCACTGCCTGTTCACCCCACTATCATCCAGAAGGCGAGGTCAGTAGAGGTGCATCAAAGCTGGGACCGAGAGACTGAAAAACAGCTTCTATCCCAAGGCCATCAGACTGTTAAACAGCCACCACTAACATTGAGTGGCTGCTGCCAACACACTGACATTGACACTGACCCAACTCCAGCCACTTTAATAATGGGAATTGATGGGAAATGATGTAAATATATCACTAGCCACTTTAAACAATGCTACCTTATATAATGTTACTTACCCTACATTTTTCATCTCATATGTATATACTGTACTCGATACCATCTACTGTATGCTGCCCTGTA
>NW_025750541.1:0-18803 GCF_021184085.1 Oncorhynchus gorbuscha | reverse complement strand
TTTTTTGCATTGCTCTAATTACTACACTGATATAACTAAAATTATAATTCCCTTGCAGTTTTAATTCCATATGTTCTAGTGTTTTTGCTTTGTAAATGGAAGATAAAACAAATAAATTAATAAATGAAATAGAAAGAAATATATTAAACCTTCAGAGAGAGGGGATAGCTATTAGGAGACAGATAAGGACCGTGTTGTATTTCAGCAGCCACGTAGTTCGGTGTTTCCTCTCATCATTGTTTCTCCATAGTAACAATCAGGCCTCAGGGTGACAAAATTGTCAATTCACCAAATCAAATCAAATGTATTTATTTATATAGCCCTTCGTACATCAGCTGATATCTCAAAGTGCTGTACAGAAACCCAGCCTAAAAACCCCAAAACAGCAAGCAATGCAGGTGTAGAAGCATTTTGAAGCCGGGAAGCAGCTAAATAGATTTAGACCAAGTAGAGGGCAGAGCTAAGTGATGGTGTGGGAGTCTACCTTAGTTCCAGGTGGACCAGCCTGTCCCACAGGACCTCTGTGGCCAATACCTGGCTCACCCTAAAAACACAACAATGTCAATAGGACACGTTTAATTTGCAAATATACAGAACAGTGTGCAGGAGTCATTCTAGTTAGATATTTCAATAAATAAAAATAGTTAAATGTTCAAAACATGAATGCTTAAAAAGACCTTGGTTCGGGCTTTGCTCTATCACATTACTGAATTGGAAAAGCATTTACCTTGTGTCCCTTTTCACCAAGTTCCCCCTGGTAGAACGAAGACAATTGTCAACAAATCAGTGACAAAGTGAGTGTTATTGAAGTTCATTCTCTCCATATGTCTCTGTCTGTGTCTCGTGCACCAAAATAGCACCATCACATTCAGACAGCCGGAGAGAAAAAAATGTCCATAGAGTTTTTCAAGGATATGTTTTGTATCGATGTCGCCAGCTAACAGACGGAATTATTAATACCACATGATTAATCTACTGCGTCATGAGGGGATCAGAAATAGAACTCTGGGGACATCAAAGACCAACATTCTGAGCTCCGCTGGTTTGACTGACAGGAGAGCAGAGAGACATGGACAAACTTATAGGGGAAGATGTGGGTAGGTAAATAGGTGTGTGTGTGTGTGTGTGTGTGTGTGTGTGTGTGTGTGTGTGTGTGTGTGTGTGTGTGTGTGTGTGTGTGTGTGTGTGTGTGTGTGTGTGTGTGTGTGTGTGTGTGTGTGTGTGTGTGTGTGTGTGTGTGTGTGTGTGTGTGTGTGTGTCACTGATAATGATGTGGGAGGAGGGTAGATGGAGGGGACATTGACACTGTGTACGGGCGTAAGGACAGATTGGGTTGATGTTGTGACCTGGTGACATTGACACTGTGTACGGGCGTAAGGACAGATTGGGTTGATGTTGTGACCTGGTGACATTGACACTGTGTACGGGCGTAAGGACAGATTGGGTTGATGTTGTGACCTGGTGACATTGACACTGTGTACGGCGTAAGGACAGATTGGGCTGATGTTGTGACCTGGTGACATTGACACTGTGTACGGGCGTAAGGACAGATTGGGTTGACATTACATTAAGGTGCCCTTTATTAAAGGTTTGCCTTCATTTCTAAGAGAGCTATAGACTATAAAACATGTCGTTCTCGTCATGTTGGTGGTGTGAACTGTCTGCCATGCACAGGATATCACTGATCAACACATTAACAATACATTATCTACAAACTTCTTATACAGCCTTTACAAACTATGTATAAAGGATTCCTTATTGCAACGTGGTACTGTAGAGATATGGGGGCAGATTCAGGACGTCTTGTTCTTTCACTCCATTTGAAGACACTGTTGTATTTGAAAATGATTGGTAGTCACCTTCGGTCCCGGAAGTCCATTTTCACCCGGAGCGCCCTTTAGACAACAGAAGGAACCACTCAAAGAGGAACACAAAGAGGAACCTGATAGAAATGCGTGATAGATGAGGGTAACAGGACAGGCGCTTTTATCATGTCATCTTCACAGCACTTTGATTGGGGGACGTGTGAGTGTTTACCTTCAAATAGTCATATTCTGACCCTGGATAGGGTCTTACTCCTCCTTCCTCCTCGTACTCTCCTTGTCTTCCGCTCTCTCTTTCCATCTCCTGCCTCCGTCTCTCCCACTCCTCTCTCTCCCTGTCCAGGTCTCTGCCTCCCTCCATCTCTGTTCTCTCTAGTTCACTCTCCCTCTCCATTTGCAGGTCTCTCTCCTTTTCCATGTTCTCCCTCTCTAGTTTCTCCCTCTGCAACTCCAGCTCTGCTTCCCTCTCTTTTTCAAGCTCCATCCTCTCCCTCTCCATCTCCATCCTTTCCCTCTCTCTCTCCCTCTCGAATTCACTGTCTTCCTCCGTGTCCCACTCAGAGTCGCCACTTCTCTCCTCCTCTTCCTCTCTTTCTGCATCATGGTATATCTCTCCTTCCATCTCTTTTCCTTTCTTTTCTACCATCTCCATCTCTCTATGTCTTTCCCATGGTGTCTCTTCCTCTGCTGCTATGGGTTCTTCTCTCTCTCCCTCCATCTCTGTTGGTGTCTCCCAGTCTCTTTCTGTTTCATAGTCGACCTCCGTCTCTGTATAGGATTCAGGGTCAGGCTGAGGGTCTCTGTTTTCTTGTTTCTGTCTCTGGAACCACAAATGGAAAATTGATTGGTTTACTGATAGATTGCTCAATTCATTACACTTAAATAGTGATTAATTAATATGGATTTATTTTGATGTTCAAAGTGCATCATAACTACGGTCCATCTGTTGGGCAATTCACCGATATGTTTTGGCTGAGCAACACTCACATGTGATTTCTTGGGACCTCTTGCTCCCGACTGTGACTTCAAAAACAGAAAGAGGGAATGTTCACACGTTGTTTGATTTGACCATGTAATACCTTCTCTGAACCCTTCCCTGTGCTATTCCCTCCATGCTAACTGTTGATTTGACCATGTCATAACTTCTCTGAACCCTTCCCTGTGCTATTCCCTCCATGCTAACTGTTGATTTGACCATGTAATAACTTCTCTGAACCCTTCCCTGTGCTATTCCCTCCATGCTAACTGTTGATTTGACCATGTAATAACTTCTCTGAACCCTTCCCTGTGCTATTCCCTCCATGCTAACTGTTGATTTGACCATGTAATACCTTCTCTGAACCCTTCCCTGTGCTATTCCCTCCATGCTAACTGTTGATTTGACCATGTAATAACTTCTCTGAACCCTTCCCTGATTCCTCCATGCTAACTGTTGATTTGACCATGTAATAACTTCTCTGAACCCTTCCCTGTGCTATTCCCTCCATGCTAACTGTTGATTTGACCATGTAATAACTTCTCTGAACCCTTCCCTGTGCTATTCCCTCCATGCTAACTGTTGATTTGACCATGTAATACCTTCTCTGAACCCTTCCCTGTGCTATTCCCTCCATGCTAACTGTTGATTTGACCATGTAATAACTTCTCTGAACCCTTCCCTGTGCTATTCCCTCCATGCTACTGTTGATTTGACCTGTTGATTTGACCATGTAATATTTGACCTTCTTGAACCCTTCCCTGTGCTATTCCCTCCATGCTAACTGTTGATTTGACCATGTAATAACTTCTCTGAACCCTTCCCTGTGCTATTCCCTCCATGCTAACTGTTGATTTGACCATGTAATAACTTCTCTGAACCCTTTGTGCTATTCCCTCCACTAACTGTTGATTTGACCATGTAATACCTTCTCTGAACCCTTCCCTGTGCTATTCCCTCCATGCTAACTGTTGATTTGACCATGTAATACCTTCTCTGAACCCTTCTCTGTGCTATTCCCTCCATGCTAACTGTTGATTTGATAACAACCTATGAGTAGTTGATATCAGTGTAATAGAAAAATATCCCTAGTAAATAAATCTGTTTACTTTTTGTCTGTCATGGTATCGATTCCTTCCTCCGGCAGTTCCTGGCATGTATGCCTGAAACAGCAAAGACTCAAATATTTCTGGCAAATGCCATTGTTTTCTAAAAATGATGTACTCTTACATTGTATTTTAATGGTAATCCATATTTTTTTCAGTGTACTTACCATGTAATCTGGCCAGGGGGCGCTCTTCCTTACTCTGACCCGGACATGAGATGGTCCCGCCTGCCAATTCCCAAAACCACTTCATGAGTCATTGATTATAAGTCATTGATGTGCCATTACCACTGTGGGGAGTTCCCATGGTGCTTGGCCTACAGCCGTAGTGTCCCACTCATGAGTGTGTGTGAGTGTGTGTGTGAGTGTGAGAGTGCGTGAGTGTGTGTGAGAGTGTGTGAGTGTGTGTTTGAGTGTGTGTGTGAGTGTGTGTGCGAGTGTGAGAGCATGAGTGTGTGTGTGTGTGTGTGTGTGTGTGTGTGTGTGTGTGTGTGTGTGTGTGTGTGTGCGTGCGTGCGTGCGTGCGTGCGTGCGTGCGTGCGTGCGTGCGTGCGTGCGTGTGTGTGTGTGTGTGTGTGAGTGTGTGAGTGAGTGTGTGAGTGTGAGTGTGTGTGTGAGTGTGTGTGTGTGCGTCCGTGCGCAGCCCTGGATCAAGTGTATATGTCCCTTCAGATTGTGATGTATCAGAAATGGATTACAGGCTCTAATGTTAGATGAAAGAAGACACAAAGACTTCTGATCATTTGAACATTTACTTACATGCACACAGAGAGGTTAAATACAAATAGAAAACTTTAGACTGCCAACATTTCACCAGTGTAAACAGGTTTGAATACTATATATTCTGAAGAATATGATGGAAACACATTTCATTGAAAAAGTAGTAACTAATACAGAAAAGGAACAAAATACAATCTATTTCCATGTTTTCAATAAATAACATTTGGTTGAGGAATTGATAAGCAGCGATACACTGAAAACATTAGAATATGGTTGAACAAATGACGAGGAGGTAAAAACTGTTGTAATACTGAAGCGACAGAGAGATACTACAGCTTAGGTCCAATGTAACGTTTTCAACTTCTTTAATAAATAAATTAGTTTCTGCAAAGTCAATGCTAAAATAACACTGACATCTGATGGAAGAATGTATTAGTCCAATAATCGTTATATAATACACTGTCTTGATTTAACTGAGCTTTACCTATGTATTGTTCATCTTTTAGGTATTTGAATTAAGTATAAAACACGATTCTGGTCATAGAAGTGGAATTGGACGAGTGACATTGGACAAATTGCATCATCATTGCGCGACGAAGCGAAGTCCCTCCTCATGTTATGCTGGTCAGGTTAAGGGTAGACTGCTCCTCACCAGCGATACACTTCACTTCACAGTTTATACAAACACTCCGTGCTTACAAATCTACAGTCTCAATCTTTCTGGATTGAGGAAAGGTCCTGTGTTAAAAATAAAAAAGTAAACAAAAAAAACAGAAAAAATGTTTTAATCAGAAAGTGTATAAATTCACTCATGAAGAGTTCATATTTTGTTTGCAGCTCTTGACATTCCCATTCAGGCAAAGTTCAGAGGTCATGCTCAATGCATGCTGGTATATGGATGTCTTTCATTGCAAGTTGGCCCAGTTGTGTCCAATCTTTTAATCAATGTCTTTATATACTTTTATTATGATGGACTAATATTTCTTGTTTAAAATTACATTTGTAATTGTGGTACCTTTTGCACTGGTGAAATGTTCGCAGTTGTTAGTCAGACGAAAGATCTCAACGTACACAGTGATGATAAGTGCTCAGATCACTAAGATGGTTGGCCAATCATTATTATGACACAATCTGACTATGTATTGATGTTATTGAACACTGGGAAGGGCTTTCTTTTGGGAATTCTAATCAACCAAGAAACACATCAAGAAGATAAGTTATAACATATAAATGATATCAATTACCTACAACCTTTGTATTGGAATACCAATGATAATCATTGGATCAAAGCACTTTGCATCACATTCATACACCCACAGTCCAACGGAGGCATACATGAACTGCAACACCATTAGTAAAGACGAATAGAAGGCTAGTTGTGTCCATTTACACCTCATATCCCTCAGGATCATGGTTAGTAAAGATGAATAGAAGTCTAGTTGTGTCCATTTACACCTCATATCCCTCAGGATCATGGTTAATAAAGATGAATAGAAGGCTAGTTGTGTCCATTTACACCCCATATCCCTCAGGATCATGGTTAGTAAAGACGAATAGAAGGCTAGTTGTGTCCATTTACACCTCATATATCACTCAGGATGGTTAGTAAAGATGAATAGAAGGCTAGTTGTGTCCATTTACACCTCATATCCTTCAGGATCATGGTTAGTAAAGCGTCAGGTAGAATCTTGCAGTCAGTCACAGACTTACCTTCTCTGTTTCTTCCGTTGTGCTGGGAAGGATAGGGGTGATGAATTCCCCCTGCTTTGGAACAAAGTGTAGTATGTTTCAAGAACAATATATAATACAGCAAACACACACGTCACATAGTCTTCTACCACTCAACTCAGAGCTGTCCATGGTGCTGGCTCTGCTTGACACAGTTCGCACTTTACAAAGTATCTCAGGAAAAGAGCTCCAATTTCATACCTTTTCACTGTCTCCCGGTGACTGGGATGGATATGGACCCAAAGTTGTCAGGCCACTCTAAGAAACATGGACATACAGTGGGGCAAAAACGTATTTAGTCAGCCACCAATTGTGCACGTTCTCCCACTTAAAAAGATGAGAGGCCTGTAATTTTCATCATAGGTTCACTTCAACTAACAGACAAAATGAGAAAAATAAATCCAGAAAATCACATTGTAGGATTTTTTATGAATTTATTTGCCAAATTATGGTGGAAAATAAGTATTTGGTCAATAACAAAAGTTTATCTCAATACTTTGTTATATACCCTTTGTTGGCAATGACAGAGGTCAACCATTGTCTGTAAGTCTTCACATACTGTTGCTGGTATTTTGTCCCATTCCTCCATGCAGATCTCCTCTAGAGCAGTGATGTTTTGGGGCTGTTGCTGGGCAACACGGACTTTCAACTCTCTCCAAAGATTTTCTATGGTGTTGAGATCTGAGACTGGCTAGGCCACTCCGGGACCTTGAAATGCTTCTTACGAAGCCACTCCTTCGTTGCCCGGGTGGTGTGTTTGGGATCATTGTCATGCTGAAAGACCCAGCCACGTTTCATCTTCAATTCCTTGCTGATGGAAGGAGGTTTTCACTCAAAATCTCACGATACATGGCCCCATTCATTCTTTCCTTTACACGGATCAGTCGTCCTGGTCCCTTTGCAGAAAAACAGCCCCAAAGCATGATGTTTCCACCCCCATGCTTCACAGTAGGTATGGTGTTCTTTGGATGCAACTCAGCATTCTTTGTCCTCCAAACACGAAGAGTTGAGTTTTTACCAAAAAGTTATATTTTGGTTTCATCTGACCATATGACATTCTCCCAATCTTCTTCTGGGTCATCCAAATGCTCTCTATCAAACTTCAGATGGGCCTGGACATGTACTGGCTTAAGCAGGGGGACACGTCTGGCACCGCAGGATTTGAGTCCCTGGCGGCGTAGTGTGTTACTGATGGTAGGCTTTGTTACTTTGGTCCCAGCTCTCTGCAGGTCATTCACTAGGTCCCCCCGTGTGGTTCTGGGATTTTTGCTCAACGTTCTTGTGATCATTTTGACCCCATGGGGTGAGATCTTGCGTGGAGCCCCAGATCGAGGGAGATTATCAGTGGTCTTGTATGTCTTCCATTTCCTAATAATTGCTCCCACAGTTGATTTCTTCAAACCAAGCTGCTTACCTATTGCAGATTCAGTCTTCCCAGCCTGGTGCAGGTCTACAATTTAGTTTCTGGCGTCCTTGACAGCTCTTTGGTCTTGGCCATATGGAGTTTGGAGTTTGTTTGAGGTTGTGGACAGGTGATTTAAGTCATTGACACTCTTATTTACAAATTGGGTGACATCCAGTGGAACAGCCACTTTACAATAGTGTCTTTTTAGAAGGAAAATTATTTATACTGATAACAAGTTCAAACAGGTGCCATTAATACAGGTAACGAGTGGAGGACAGAGGAGCCTCTTAAATAAGAAGTTACAGGTCTGTGAGAGCCAGAAATCTTGCTTGTTTGTAGGTGACCAAATACTTATTTTCCACCATAATTTGCAAATAAATTCATTAAAAATCCTATAATATGATTTTCTGGATTTTTTTCTCATTTTGTCTGTCATAGTTGAAGTGTACCTATGATGAAAATTACAGGCCTCTCTCATGTTTTTAAGTGGGAGAATTCGCACAATTGGTGGCTGACTAAATACTTTTTTGCCCACTGTATAATCAGTAATGACCACTACTGGACAGAATGCTGTATGTACATTTCCTGGTTCAAAGGTCAAAATGACATGTTTTACCATCCGTTGTCTTTACTATCATTTTTCTATATCTAGAGATACAGTGGCAAAGGAAAAGTGTTCACCTCTTTGCTCATTCCATGTAGTGTGCTTTCTGTTGTGACTTCAAACTCCCTTGCTTTTCCATTGACAGTAAGGGATCATCTGTGGAATCCTTCAACAAAATGAACAATAACTATGAAAAACATTCCACTCTAAAACACTTTTACAAACGTCACAAAATAATGACAGCATTACTGGTGAGTGAGACAGTCATCGGAGTTCGATACGCAAACCACAATTAATAACAGGTATATAACTGGCATATAATGATAAACTATTCAATTCCTAATAATTCATTATTTTCAGGGAAGTGGGTGGGGACCCAAATCAACTGTATGACTTCCTCATTTTGTCTCTAGAGATGTACACGTGCAAGGTCAACAACACACCCTCCTCATGAATGTGTGTGATGGATTCATTAATACATGTATTGCATCAGAGTAATTGAGTTTCAGGTACCTTCTTTTAACTCAGTAATCATTTGAGTTTGTAGAGTTTGAATTAGAAGGGTTACCACACTATGCTGATCACTACCATAACACAATCAGGGCACTGCTATAAGACTCAAAGTATTGGTGTGGATAACGGGCTGCCCAGTGAGCTACAAATGTTATTGGAAAAGTTCATTTTGGTTGCATCTCTTGACATTACCATTCAGGCAAAGTTCAGAGGTCATGCACCAATGCATGCCAGAATACAGTATGTAAGTCTTCCATTGTAAGTTGGCCCCTTTGTGTTAAATCTTTAAGTCAAATATATATTTTGTTTATTTAAGACTTTAAATATTTGTTTTTCACGCAGGCCTAATAATTCATGTTTAAAATTGGAATTGTGGTACATTTTGCACTGGTGAAATGTTCACAGTTGATAGGCAGACGAAAGATCTCAACGTACACAGTGATGCCAAGTGCTCAGATCACTACGATGGTTGGCCAATCATTATTACGACACAATCTGACTATGTATTCATGTTATTGAACACTGGGCAGGGCTTTCTTTTGGGAAATTCTAATCAACCAAGAAACACATACAGAAGATAAGTTAGAACATATAAATGCTATCAATTACCTACAACCTTTGTATTGGAATGCCAATGATAATCATTGGATCAAAGCACTTTGCATCACATTCATACACCCACAGTCCAACGGAGGCATACATGAACTGCAACACCATTAGTAAAGACGAATAGAAGGCTAGTTGTGTCCATTTACACCCCATATCCCTCAGGATCATGGTTAGTAAAGACAAATAGAAGGCTAGTTGTGTCCATTTACACCTCATATCCCTCAGGATCAAGGTTAGTAAAGACGACTAGAAGTCTAGTTGTGTCCATTTACACCTCATATCCCTCAGGATCAAGGTTAGTAAAGACGACTAGAAGTCTAGTTGTGTCCATTTACACCTCATATCCCTCAGGATCAAGGTTAGTAAAGACGACTAGAAGTCTAGTTGTGTCCATTTACACCTCATATCCCTCAGGATCAAGGTTAGTAAAGACGACTAGAAGTCTAGTTGTGTCCATTTACACCTCATATCCTTCAGGATCATGGTTAGTAAAGATGAATAGAAGTCTAGTTGTGTCCATTTATACCTCATATCCCTCAGGATCATGGTTAGTAAAGATGAATAGAAGGCTAGTTGTGTCCATTTACACCTCATATCCCTCAGGATGGTTAGTAAAGACAAATAGAAGGCTAGTTGTGTCCATTTACACCTCATATCCCTCAGGATCATGGTTAGTAAAGATGAATAGAAGTCTAGTTGTGTCCATGTACACCTCATATCCTTCAGGATCATGGTTAGTAAAGATGAATAGAAGTCTAGTTGTGTCCATTTACACCTCATATCCTTCAGGATCATGGTTAGTAAAGCGTCAGGTAGAATCTTGCAGTCAGTCACAGACTTACATTCTCTGTTTCTTCCGTTGTGCTGGGAAGGATAGGGGTGATGAATTCCCCCTGCTTTGGAACAAAGTGTAGTATGTTTCAAGAACAATATACAATACAGCAAACACACACGTCACATAGTCTTCTACCACTCAACTCAGAGCTGTCCATGGTGCTGGCTCTGCTTGACACAGTTTGCACTTTACAAAGTATCTCAGGAAAAGAGCTCCAGTTTCATACCTTTTCACTGTCTCCCGGTGACTGGGATGGATATGGACCCAAAGTTGTCAGGCCACTCTAAGAAACATTGACATATAATCAGTAATGACCACTACTGGATAGAATGCCGTATGTACATTTCCTGGTTCAAAGGTCAAAATGACATGTTTTACCATCCGTTGTCTTTACTATCATTTTTCTATATCTAGAGATACAGTGGCAAAGGAAAAGTGTTCACCTCTTTGCTCATTCCATGTAGTGTGCTTTCTGTTGAGACTTCAAACTCCCTTGCTTTTCCATTGACAGTAAGGGATCATCTGTGGAATCCTTCAACAAAAATTAACAATAACTATGAAAAACATTCCACTCTAAAACACTTTTACAAACGTCACAAAATAATGACAGCATTACTGTTGAGTGAGTCATTAATTCATGTATTGCATCAGAGTAATTCAGTTTCAGGTACCTTCTTTTAACTCAGTAATCATTTGAGTTTGTAGAGTTTGAATTAGGAGGGTTACCACACTATGCTGATCACTACCATAACACAATCAGGGCACTGCTATAAGACTCAAAGTATTGGTGTGGATAATGGGCTGCCCGTGAGGTAAATGTGTCATTCCAACCCTGATCCCTGAGGTCTACTAGGAAAGGTGGCGTCATTGGGTGTCCACCCACAGACTTAATACTGTAGTTTAGGACTAATAGTATGTACCAATCAAATCCTTAGGAATGTTCATTTACATCTCACTTGACAGTTACTCACCTCATATTCATAACTGTACTCATCCCCATCGTATAATTCCTCCTCCACCGCTTCCTCTTCCTCCTCTGTACTCGTCTTCAGAGAGGAGAGAAAAAGGTGAGTCCCATGTGTAAATGGGATCAAGAGGAGATAAACATGTCTATCATAAACATGTATTTGACCCAAAGCAGCAAAGAGAGAGTACAGGACATGACTTACAAGTCCAAAACAATAAGGACAAAACAAAAAAGCAAGTTAGGAGAAAAAAATTCATGCTTTTAGTCATTTTAAAATGTCTGTTATGATGATTTAATACCTTTTATTGGTCAAGTTAGGCACAGCAAGTACAGTTTAATAAGTTTAGTTTTTAATTTAGGTTTAGAATTTGATAAATGTTATGTTTGCTTAGAAAGAAATGATAGTAATTCTTTTCTCACTGTCATTTGAAGGAGTTGAGGTTAAAACAGGTGAGGGTGACATGCTTAGCAACAGACGGTGACAACGTAAATGTTAGACATGTTTAGTTTGGGCATTTATATGGTTATTTTGACTACATCTTTAGTTTGGGCGTTTACCAGGCGTTGTCTTTGCCTCTTATGTCGTCCTTTCTGTCCCTTGCCCTGGTTCAGAATTTCACAGTTAAAAGTTGTAATGCTTTATAGGAAATACACATCTAACATGCTGTGGTAGTTATGGTCAAAGATATTTATATCTGTGTCATGGAGCTGATTCATGGGGAGAAAATTATCGCTAAAACATTTTGTACATTTAAGAAAATGTTAAAGGGAAAGTTTACATGTTTTCTTTTACAGTATCTATTTAGACCTATTTAAATATAACATTTGCTTGTATAGTCATGAATACAAATAGGTTGTGAACAACTTACATCTAATTGCATAATTTATGTCCAAATTACACATTTTTCTCAAATTTTGAAATGGGATTTGAACCCAACAAGGTTGTGTATATCAGATGTAAAACAAAAAGATCGATTTGTAGTGACATCACCTTCCGTTCTCGACTCTTCTTTTTTCTTCAAGGAGTCTTCCTCATTGAGGAGAACAGTTTCTAATATTGCCCCTGGTACCTCAGAGACCCTCTAAAACACACACACACACACACACACACACACACACACACACACACACACACACACACACACACACACACACACACACACACACACACACACACACACACACACACACACACACACACACACACACACACACACACACACACACACACACACACACACCTTGTACTATTCATAGTTCACTTTTAAAAGTTAATTTGACAGCCAGTGTTTGGCTGTGGGGTTTGAGTAGAAGAGGTACCCCTTCCTTACCTCTTCAGACGTTGTGTTGTTAAATGTTGAGTTTGATAAAGGCAACTTGGGCGAGGGAGTTTCACTGAAGTCCTCGTCCACTGTCAGTGTGCCTCTATCCCCTTAGAGGTGCTCTCTATCCTCCCCACGTCTTGGACGCCATTAAGACCATTAAGAGGGGTGAGGTTCCAGAATGTGGGGCCCTCCGCCGTTTCATTCAAAGCATCCTTCATGAGATAGAGACCTGGATGAATAACTACATGTTGTAGTACAACAGTGTATCTGTTGGATACATAAATAGACTGGGCTTTATAATATGGGTTGATTTCTGGGATACAGATAAAGACTAGTTGTGGACTAAAAACAATACTCATTTGAGTATTTGTGTTAGGGTTAGGCTTAATATGTGTGAGGGAAAGCGTCCCTATGTCATGTAGCATGTTTGGAGTGGATACTCACAGAGTTAGGTTCTGGTAGCTGTCTGTCTAGGTCAGAGTCAACTGCCACCTCTATGGTGTCCATCTCTGTCAGAGGCTCCTTGGAGATCTCATACTTTACAGTTCTCTGTTCAAAACACACACTCATGAGTCCAGCACTAACTTACACTCATGAGTCCAGCACTAACACACTCATGAGTCCAACACTAACACACTCGCGAGTCCAACACTAACACACTCATGAGTCCAACACTAACACACTCATGAGTCCAGCATAACACACTAATGAGTCCAGCACTAATACACTCATGAGTCCAACACTAACACACTCATGAGTCCAACACTAACACACTCATGAGTCCAGCACTAACACACTCATGAGTCCAACACTAACACACTCATGAGTCCAACACTAACACACTCATGAGTCCAACACTAACACACTCATGAGTCCAACACTACACACTCATGAGTCCAACACTAACACACTCATGAGTCCAACACTAACACACTCATGAGTCCAGCACTAACACACTCATGAGTCCAACACTAACACACTCATGAGTCCAACACTAACACACTCATGAGTCCAACACTAACACACTCATGAGTCCAACACTAACACACTCATGAGTCCTAAACACTATTAAGGTCAACACTAACACATGAGTCCAACACTAACACACTCATGAGTCCAACACTAACACACTCATGAGTCCAACACTAACACACTAATGAGTCAACACTCACACACTGGCGAGTCCAGCACTAACACACTCATGAGTCCAACACTAACACACTCATGAGTCCAACACTAACACACTCTGAGTCCAACACTAACACACTCATGAGTCCAACACTAACACACTCCTTGGGTCAACACTAACACACTCATGAGTCAACATAACACACTCATGAGTCCAGCACTAACACACTAATGGGTCAACACTAACTTACACTCATGAGTCAACACTAACACTAATAGGTCCAACACTAACACACTCATGAGTCCAGCACTAACACACTAATGAGTCCAACACTAACACACTCATGAGTCCAACACTAACACACTCATGAGTCCAACACTAACACACTCATGAGTCCAACACCTAACACACTCATGAGTCCAACACTAACACTAATGGGTCAGCACTAACACACTCATGAGTCCAACACTAACACACTCATGAGTCCAACACTAACACACTCATGAGTCCAACACTAACACACTCATGAGTCCAACACTAACACACTAATGAGTCCAACACTAACACACTCATGAGTCCAACACTAACACACTCATGAGTCCAACACTAACACACTCATGAGTCCAGCACTATCTAAGTTCTGATACTAGGCTTGTCACCAGGGTTATGGTAAATTACATTGCAATTCAGTCAATTCAGAAAGAGAATTGACATTCCAATTCCAATTTTCCTTATTGAACTTCTCCCAGGAATAACCCACTAAATGACCAGGTATGTCCCCTGGTGTGATTTGGGTTGAAGAGATATGCATGGACTGTGTACATACTGTGTAGTCAGTGATAATGTTGGAGCCGTGTTTCTCCTTCTCATTGACTCTCCTAGAGGTGGTTAGCTCCTGCAGAAGTTCCTCCATGCCGTCCTGCAGCAGCCTGTCAATCAGTGCCTTCAGCAAGGGCAGCTGGGAAACAGAGTCTTTCTTAATGAGACAGCCACCTTGGGCAGTGAAATGAAAAACTTTGAACTACAAAACTGTTTGGGATTCGGAGTCAAGAGCTTACCCTTATGCCATAGTCTTCAAACATTACTTCAATGTTCTGGGAAGGAGAAAATAAAACATTTTTTCCATGATTTGTTGTTTTCCATTAAATGTATGTGGCGTTAATGTAGTTCTGAGATGTCTACCTTGGCCAGCTCTCCCGCTATCTCTCTCAGAATGACCTTCTTGATCCAAATCAGTCAGGTTTCAAGACTAGTCATTCAACTGAGACTGCTCTTTTCTGTATCACGGAGGCGCTCCGCACTGCTAAAGCTAACTCTCTCTCCTCTGTTCTCATCCTTCTAGACCTATCGGCTGCCTTCGATACTGTGAACCATCAGATCCTCCTCTCCACCCTCTCCGAGTTGGGCATCTCCGGCGCGGCCCACGCTTGGATTGCGTCCTACCTGACAGGTCGCTCCTACCAGGTGGCGTGGCGAGAATTTGTCTCCTCACCACGCGCTCTCACCACTGGTGTCCCCCAGGGCTCTGTTCTAGGCCCTCTCCTATTCTCGCTATACACCAAGTCACTTGGCTCTGTCATAACCTCACATGGCCTCTCCTATCATTGCTATGCAGACGACACACATAATTAATCTTCTCCTTTCCCCTTCTGATGACCAGGTGGCGAATCGCATCTCTACATGTCTGGCGAAGACATATCAGTGTGGATGACGGATCACCACCTCAAGCTGAACCTCGGCAAGACAGAGCTGCTCTTCCTCCCGAGGGAAGGACTGCCCGTTCCATGATCTCACCATCACGGTTGACAACTCCATTGTGTCCTCCTCCCAGAGCGCTAAGAACCTTGGCGTGATCCTGGACAACACCCTGTCGTTCTCAACTAACATCAAGGCGGTGGCCCGTTCCTGTAGGTTCATGCTCTACAACATCCAGAGTACGACCTGCCTCACACAGGAACGGGCGCAGGTCTAATCCAGGCACTTGTCATCTCCCGTCTGGATTACTGCAACTCGCTGTTGGCTGGGCTCCCTGCCTGTGCCATTAAACCCCTACAACTCATCCAGAACGCTGCAGCCCGTCTGGTGTTCAATCTTCCCAAAGTTCTCTCACGTCACCCCGCTCCCTCCGCTCTCTCCACTGGCTTCAGTTGAAGCTCGCATCCGCTACAAGACCATGGTGCTTGCCTCTACGGAGCTGTGAGGAACGGCACCTCAGTACCTCCAGAGCTCTGATCAGGCCCTACACCCAAACAAGGGCACTGGTTCATCCACCTCTGGCCTGCTCGCCTCCCTACCACTGAGGAAGTACAGTTTCCGCTCAGCCCAGTCAAAACTGTTAGCTGTTCTGGCCCCAATGGTGGAACAAACTCCCTCACGACGCCAGGACAGCGGAGTCAATCACCACCTTCCGGAGACACCTGGAACCCCACCTCTTTAAGGAATACTTAGGATAGGATAAAGTAATCCTTCTCACCCCCTTAAAAGATTTAGATGCACTATTGTAAAGGGGCTGTTCCACTGGATGTCATAAGGTGAATGCACCAATTTGTAAGTCGCTCTGAATAAGAGCGTCTGCTAAATGACTTAAATGTAAATGTACCTTCATGTCAGCTGATTTCCCTGGAAGACCAGGCGTCACCCCTGAGGAATAGGAGCATGTCAGGTCAAAACAATGTCCTTTTCAAATTCTTCACTGATTTTATTTCACTGACTGGATGTGTCAAACAATATTTGGTAACACTTTATAATACATTTCATGAATAAGCATGAATAAATCATTATTTTTTTTTACTGAGAACACATTACTTTCTTCCTTTCAACCGCTCTTCCTTGCTCTCCCTGAACATATAAAGTAGACATTACAATTCCACATCAGTTATATCTTCAATCATCAATAAAGTAAAGTGATGTACCTTCATCCCTGGTGGACCCTAAACACAGAGACAGAGGAGCAGAGAGGGAAACATGCATTCAGAATGCATGATATCAAGCACATTCTACATACAAGTCTAAAGCCCTGCTAGTAACTTTTGGATCATATCAACTCATATAAATCACATGTCCTATATAGGATCATGTAATCAATCAATCAATACACCATCCAGCCAAAAACCCACCAATCCATCCACCATTCATCCATCCACCAATCCACCAACCTACCATCCATCCATCCATCCATCCATCCACCAATCCATCCATCCACCCATCCATCCACCAATCCACCATCCACCCATCCATCCACCAATCCATCCATCCACCCATCCATCCACCCACCCATCAATTCATCCACCAACCTACCCGCCCACCCACACACCCATCCATCCACCCACCAATCTATCAATCCACCAATCCACCCACCAATCCATCCATCAACCCACCAATGTCAATCAATCAATCAACATATACATTATACACATCTTGCCAGGCAGTTGTTGGGTGTAGATGCTGCAGCTGACTATGCCCATTAGATTCAATTATAGATAGAACCATGCAGAGTATGAACATTGTGCTTACTTTAGCCCCAGGAGGTCCCATTGGCAAAGGAAATGCCTGTCTCATCTCTTCAAGGGTGGCACCCTGGGAACATTCATCAACAATACAGTCAGAGGCAGTCTGACTGTATCTATGCTGCAATACAGCCAGAGGCAGTCTGACTGTATCTATGCTGCAATACAGCCAGAGGCAGTCTGACTGTATCTATGCTGCAATAGTCTATGTGCCGGGGGACTAGGGTCAGTCTGTTATATCTGTGTAATTCTCCTGTCTTATCTGGTGTCCTGTGTGAATTTAGTATCCTTAAATGATGCCTGCTGCCAGCAGAGCCTAGCATAGCATTATGCCATGATAAACTTACACAAATGCTTGTCTAGCGTTGGCTGTAACGCATATTTGAAAATCTGAGATGACAGTGTTGTTAACAAAAGGCTAAGTTTCTTGTGTTTGAATATATTTATTTCATTTCATTTGCGATTTTCATGAATAGGAAAGTTGCGTGGTAATGCGCTTGAGGCTATGATTACGCTCCCGGATACGGGATTGCTAGTCGCAAGAGTGTCCCACGGACCCTTCCACATTCTTACTAGTGGACATATAATTGAATTCCCCTAGTTTGGGGGCTTTAGGGAGTTCAGCCAAGTGAAATCCTTTGATCACTCTGGTCTCTCTCTGCATGACCAGGGGGAGAGAGTCTCTGCCATGAATTTATGGCCTGAGATAACAGAACTCGGGTGTAGGAGAGAGGAGAGAGGGAAAGCCAACGATCTACACCAAAGAAATGGCCACGTAAATGACAACCGCCACAGGAAAGGAAGACCCAGAGTTCCTTCTGCTGCAGAGGATAAGTTCATTAGAGTTACCAGCCCAAATAAATGCTTCACAGAGTTCAAGTAACAGAGACATGACCAACATCAACTGTTCAGAGGAGACTGTGGAATCAGGCCATCATGGTCAGAATTGCTGCAAATAAACCACTACAAAAGGACACCTAATAATAAGAAGAGACTTGCTTAGGCCAAGAAACATGAGCAATGGACATTAGACCGGTGGAAATCTGTCCTTTGGTGTGATGAGTCCAAATCTTATATTTGGTTCCAACTGTGTCTTTATGAGACGCAGAGTAGGTAAATGGATGATCTCTGCATGTGTAGTTCCCACCGTGAAGCATAGAGGAGGAGGTGTGATGGTGTGGAGGTGCATTGCTGGTGACACTGTCTGTGATTTAGAATTCAAGGCACACTTAACCAGCATGGCTACCACAGCATTCTGCAGCGATACGCCATCCCATCTGGTTTGCACTTAGTGGGACTATAATTTGTTTGTCAACAGGACAATGAGCCAACACACCTCTGTATAAGGGCTATTTGACCAAGAAGGAGAGTGATGGAGTGCTGCATCAGATGACCTGGCCTCCACAATCACCCAAACTCAACCCAATTGAGATGGTTTGTGATGAGTTGGACCACAGAGTGAAGATAAAGCAGCCAACAATTGCTCAGCATATGTGGCAACTCCTTCAAGACTGTTGGAAAAGCATTCAAGGTGAAGCTGTTTGAGAGAGAATGCCAA
>NW_025750540.1:0-18806 GCF_021184085.1 Oncorhynchus gorbuscha | reverse complement strand
TTAAGTCTTTCCATAGATTTACAATCAGATTTAAGTCTAAACTGTAACTCGGCAACTCAGGAACAGTCAGTGTCTTATTGCTAAGCAACTCCAGTGTAGATTTGGTTTTGTAAGTTATTGTCCTGCTGAAAGGTGAATTCCCAGTGTCTGGTATAAAAGCAGACTGAACCAGGTTTTCCTCTAGGATTTTGCCTGTTCTTAGCTCCAACCCGTATCTTTTTATCCTGAACAACTCCCTAGTCCTTGCCGATGACAAGAATACCCATACCATGATGCAGCCACTACCATGCTTGAAAATAAGGAGGCAGTTACTCAGTGATGTGTTGGATTTGCCCCAAACACCCTCTCTCCTCTCCCCCAGCCTCTCTCCTCTCCCCCAGCCTCTCTCCTCTCCCCCAGCCTCTCTCCTCTCGCTTCTCTCCTCTCCCCCAGCCTCTCTCCTCTCCCCCAGCCTCTCTCCTCTCCCCCAGCCTCTCTCCTCTCCCCCAGCCTCTCTCCTCTCCTCCTCTCCCCCTCTCTCCTCTCCCCCTCTCTCCTCTCCCCCAGCCACTCTCTCTCCCCCTCTCTCTCTCCCCCAGCCACTCTCTCTCTCCCCCCTCTCTCTCTCTCTCTCCCCCAGCCTCTCCTTCTCTCCCCTCTCTCTCTCTCTCTCTCTCCCCCAGCCTCTCCTTCTCTCCCCCAGCCTCTCTCTCTCTCCCCCAGCCTCTCTCCTCTGCCCCAGGCTCTGTGGTGGCTGCATCATGGTATGGGTATGCTTGTCATCGGCAAGAACTAGGGAGTTGTTCAGGATAAAAAGATACGGGTTGGAGCTAAGAACAGGCAAAATCCTAGAGGAAAACCTGGTTCAGCCTGCTCTCTCTCTCTCTCTCTCCCAGCCTCTCTCTCTACCCAGCCTCTCTCTCTCTCTCCTCCCAGCCTCTCTCTCTCTCTCCTCCCAGCCTCTCTCTCTCTCTCCTCCCAGCCTCTCTCTCTCTCTCCCCCAGCCTCTCTCTCTCCCCCAGCCTCTCTCTCTCCCCCAGCCTCTCTCTCTCCCCCAGCCTCTCTCTCTCCCCAGCCTCTCTCTCTCCCCCAGCCTCTCTCTCTCCCCCAGCCTCTCTCTCTCCCCCAGCCTCTCTCCTCTCCCCCAGCCTCTCTCTCTCTAACCGCCTCTCTCCTCTCCCCAGCCTCTCTCTCTCTAACCACCTCTCTCCTCTCCCCCAGCCTCTCTCTCTCTAACCCAGCCTCTCTCTCTCTAACCACCTCTCTCCTCTCCCCCTGCCTCTCTCTCTCCTCTCCCCCTGCCTCTCTCTCTCCTCTCCCCCAGCCTCTCTCTCTCCTCTCCCCCAGCCTCTCTCTCTCTAACCACCTCTCTCCTCTCCCCCTGCCTCTCTCTCTCTCTCTCCCGTAGCCTCTCTCTCTCCCCCTCTCTCCTCTCCCCCAGCCTCTCTCTCTCTAACCCAGCCTCTCTCTCTCTAACCACCTCTCTCCTCTCCCCCAGCCTCTCTCTCTCTAACCGCCTCTCTCCTCTCCCCCAGCCTCTCTCTCTCTAACCACCTCTCTCCTCTCCCCCAGCCTCTCTCTCTCTAACCCAGCCTCTCTCTCTCTAACCACCTCTCTCCTCTCCCCCTGCCTCTCTCTCTCTCCTCTCCCCCTGCCTCTCTCTCTCCTCTCCCCCAGCCTCTCTCTCTCCTCTCCCCCAGCCTCTCTCTCTCTAACCACCTCTCTCCTCTCCCCCTGCCTCTCTCTCTCCTCTCCCGTAGCCTCTCTCTCTCCCCCTCTCTCCTCTCCCCAGCCTCTCTCTCTCTAACCCAGCCTCTCTCTCTCAACCACCTCTCTCCTCTCCCCCAGCCTCTCTCTCTCTAACCACCTCTCTCCTCTCCCCCAGCCTCTCTCTCTAACCACCTCTCTCCTCTCCCCCAGCCTCTCTCTCTCTAACATCCTCTCCCCCAGCATGTAAATATCACCCCGGTATGTCTGGCGTCATGCGATATAATATGTCGATATGTAATAAATATGCGATATGTATGCGGTAGCATGTAAATATGCACGGTATGTATGACGTATGTATGTATACCGGTAGCATGTAATATGATAGCATGTAATAATACGGGTAATAATATGCGGTAGCATGTAATATGACTGGCATGTAATAAATGTGCTGATATGTCTGGAAGCGCATCATGTCATGTGATAATATGACGCGTAATCTCTAACCACCTCTCTCCTCTCCCCAGCCTCTCTCTCGTAGTCTGAATGCTGACGTCCCAGAACAGTTGATAACCCCCTGGTCAGTCTGGGTCATATCTCTCTACTGGCTCCAGATCAGTTTGCCTCCCCCCATGAAGGCCATCGTGGACTAAATATCAGATATGCTCATGAACGACAGGGTGGGTTTTGGGAGCGAAGACACACACACACACACACACACACACACACACACACACACACACACACACACACACACACACACACACACACACACACACACACACACTGATCATTAATACACACACACACACACACTGATCATTAATACACACACACACACACACACACACACACACACACTGATCATTAATACACACACACACACACACACACACACACACACACACACACTGATCATTAATACACACACACACACTGATCATTGATACACACACACACACACACACACACACACACACACACACACACACACACACACACACACACACACACACACACACACACACACACACACATTAATACACACACACACACTGATCATTAATACACACACACACACTGATCATTAATACACACACACACACTGATCATTAATACACACACACACACACACACACACACACACACACACACACACACACACACACACACACACACACACACTGATCATTAATACACACACACACACACACTGATCATTAATACACACACACACACACACTGATCATTAATACACGCACTGACACACCTACACACACACCTACACACACACACACCTACACACACACACACACCTACACACATAAATCCATGTATCTACACACCGACGCTAGTGCTTGGGTCACCTAAAGACACAGGGATTGTAGAGAGGGTCACCTAAAGACACAGGGGTTGTAGAGAGTCACCTAAAGACACAGGGGTTGTAGAGAGAGGGTCACTGCTAGCGCTTGGGTCACCTAAAGACACAGGGATTGTAGAGAGGGTCACTGCTAGCGCTTGGGTCACCTAAAGACACAGGGGTTGTAGAGAGGGTCACTGCTAGCGCTTGGGTCACCTAAAGACACAGGGTTGTAGAGAGGGTCACTGTAGATGCGTGGGTATGTAATGTATATATATATATAATAAAGAGGGAATGTGCTGCTCGTGCTTCACCATCTTGTGTCTCCAGTCTGTAGGAAACAAAAATGGGAAGCTGTGGACATCTGACGAAGAAGTTTCTCCTGAGGTGCTGGCTAAGGTAACTACACCCTACATATCTCCTCCTAACTACACTCTCCTGAGGTAACTACACATATCTCCTCCTAACTACACTAGGTAACTACTCCTCCTCCTAACTACACTCTCCTGAGGTAACTACACCCTACATATCAACTACACTCTCCTGAGGTAACTCACCCTACATATCTCCTCCTAACTACACTCTCCTGAGGTAACTACACCCTACATATCTCCTCCTAACTACACTCTCCTGAGGTAACTACACCCTACATATCTCCTCCTAACTACACTCTCCTGAGGTAACTACACTCTACATATCTCCTCCTAACTACACTCTCCTGAGGTAACTACACCCTGCATATCTCCTCCTAACTACACTCTCCTGAGGTAACTACACTCTACATATCTCCTCCTGTACCTCTCCTGAGGTAACACTCCTCCTAACCACACTCTCCTGAGGTAACTACACCCTACATATCTCCTCCTAACTACACTCTCCTGAGGTAACTACACCCTACATATCTCCTCCTAACTACACTCTGAGGTAACTACACCCTACATATCTCCTCCTAACTACACTTCTGAGGTAACTACACCACTATCTCCTCCTAACTACACTCTCTGAGGTCCCCCGCACTCCTCCTCTCGACTCTCTGTCCCTCGCATATCTCCTCCTCTACTCTTCTGTCCTCGCATATTCCCTCCTCTCTCTTCTGTCCCGCTCCTCCTCTCTCTCTGTCCCTCGCTAACTCCACCTCCTGTCCCTCGTAACTCCTCCTCTCTTTCTGTCCCTCGCTAACTCCTCTCTCTGTCCCTCGTAACTCCTCTCCTCTGTCCTTATCTCCCCCTCCCTCCTCCTCCTCTCTCTTTCTGTCCCTCGCACTCCTCCTCTCTCTTTCTGTCCCTCGCTCCTCCTCCTCTCTCTTTCTGTCCCTCGCCTCCTCCTCTCCTTTCTCCTCGATCTCTCCTCTGTCCCTCGCCCTCCCCTCCTCTTTCTGTCCTCGCCCTCCTCCTCGATCTCTCTGTCCTCCTCGCTTCTGTCCCTCCTCCTCCTCTTTCTGTCCCTCGCTCTCCTCCTCCTCTCTCTCTGTCCCCGCCCTCCTCCTCGATCCTCTGTCCCTCGCTTCCTCCTCGATCTCTCTGTCCGCCGCCCCTCCTCTCTCTCTGTCCCTCGCCTCCTCCTCTCTTCTGTCCCTCGCTCTCCTCCTCTCGATCTTTCTGTCCCTCGCTCTCCTCCCCATCTCTGTCCCTCGCTCTCCCTCCTCGATCTCTCTGTCCCTCGCTTCCGCCCCTCTCCCTCCCTGTCTGTCCTCGCTCTCTCCTCTCTTTCTGTCCCTCGCTCTCCTCCTCCCTTTTTCTGACCCTCGCTCTCTGTTCTCGCTGCCTCGCTCTCTGTCCTCGCTCTCTCTGTCCTTGCTCTCGTCTCTCTTTCTGTGCCTTGCTCTTTGTCCCTCGCTTCTCGCTCTCTTTCTGTCCCTCGCTCTCCTCTCTTTCTGTCCCTCGCTCTCCCTCTCTCTTTCTGTCCCTCGCTCTCCTCCTCTCTTTGTCCTTGCTCTCCTCCTCTCTTTCTGTCCCTCGCTCTCCTCCTCTCTCTCTGTCCCTTGCTCTCCTCCTCTCTCTCTGTCCCTTGCTCTCCTCCTCTCTCTGTCCCTTGCTCTCCTCCTCTCTCTGTCCTCGCTCTCCTCCTCTCTCTCTGTCCCTCGCTCTCCTCTCTCTCTGTCCCTCGCTCTCCTCTCTCTCTGTCCCTCGCTTCCTCTCTCTCTGTCCCTCGCTCCTCCTGTCTCTCTCTGTCCCTCGCTCTCCTCTACCTCTCTTTTCTAATACTTTCCCCCCACACAGGTCCCCAGTGGGACTCAAACCTATAACCCTGGCAATTTCAAGCACTGTGCTCTACCAACTGAGTTGCTCTCCTCCCCCTTTCTCTGTCCTCCCTCTCTCCGTCTCTCCTCCCCAGGTGCAGGCCATTAAGCTGTTGGTGCGTTGGCTCCTCGGTATGAAGAACAACCAGTCTAAATCGGCCAACTCCACCCTCCGACTGCTGTCCGCCATGCTGGTCTCGGAGGGAGACCTCACAGAACAGAAAAAGATCAGGTATGTGGAGGTCAGAGGTCAACAACGCTGGTCTGAGAGGGAGACCTCACAGAACAGAAGATCAGGTATGTAGAGGTCAGAGGTCAGGTGTGTCCGAGGTCTCGAGGGAGACCTCACAGAACAGAAGATCAGGTATGTAGAGGTCAGAGGTCAGACTGCTGTCCGCCATGCTGGTCTCGGAGGGAGACCTCACAGAACAGAAGAAGATCAGGTATGTGGAGGTCAGAGGTCAGACTGCTGTCAGCCATGCTGGTCTCAGAGGAGATCAGGTATGTGGAGGTCAGAGGGTCAGACTGCTGTCAGCTGGTCTCAGTCAGGTGTTGAAGGTTAGGGATTAGAGGTCGTTGGTTGAGCGGTCAGGCTAACTGCGTTTTGGGGGGGGGTGTAGGTTACAAAATAGTCATTCATGCTCATGACTCACATCTCTTCCTCCTCTTCCTCCTCTTCCTCCCGCAGTAAGTCAGACATGTCTCGTCTGCGTCTGGCAGCAGGAGGAGCCATCATGAAACTGGCCCAGGAACCGGTTTACCATGACATCATCACACCGGAACAGTTCCAGCTCTGTGGGCTGGTCATCAACGTAAGACTGTCTGTCGGGGTGGGACTTTAGGACACGTTTCTGTCAGGGTGGGACTTTAGGACATGTTTCTCAGACTGTCTGTCAGGGTGGGACTTTAGTGTTTCTGTCAGACTATCTGGGTGGGACTTTAGGACACGTTTCTCTGTCTTTAGGGTGGGGTGGGCTGGTTATCAATGTAAGACTGTCTGTAGCTCAGTTGGTGGGACTTTAGGACACGTTTCTGTCAGGTGGGACTTTAGGACATGTCTCTGTCAGACTGTCTGTCGGGGTGGGACTTTAGGACACGTCTCTGTCAGGGTGGGCTGGTTATCAACGTAAGACTGTCTGTCGGGTGGGACTTTAGGACACGTTTCTGTCAGGGTGGGACTTTAGGACACGTTTCTGTCGGGGTGGGACTTTAGGACACGTTTCTGTCAGGGTGGGACTTTAGGACACGTTTCTGTCAGGGTGGGCTGGTTATCAACGTAAGACTGTCTGTCGGGGTGGGACTTTAGGACACGTTTCTGTCGGGGTGGGACTTTAGGACACGTTTCTGTCGGGGTGGGACTTTAGGACACGTCTCTGTCGGGGTGGGACTTTAGGACACGTTTCTGTCGGGGTGGGACTTTAGGACACGTTTCTGTCAGGGTGGGACTTTAGGACACGTCTCTGTCAGGGTGGGCTGGTTATCAACGTAAGACTGTCTGTCGGGGTGGGACTTTAGGACACGTTTCTGTCAGGGTGGGACTTTAGGACACGTTTCTGTCAGGGTGGGACGTTAGGACACGTTTGTGTCAGGGTGGGACTTTAGGACATGTTTCTGTCAGACTGTCTGTCAGGGTGGGCTGGTTATCAACGTAAGACTGTCTGTCGGGGTGGGACTTTAGGACACGTTTCTGTCAGGGTGGGACTTTAGGACATGTTTCTGTCAGACTGTCTGTCAGGGTGGGACTTTAGGACATGTTTCTGTCAGACTATCTGTCAGGGTGGGACTTTAGGACACGTTTCTGTCAGGGTGGGTCTTTAGGACACGTTTCTGTCAGGGTGGGCTGGTTATCAACGTAAGACTGTCTGTCGGGGTGGGACTTTAGGACACGTTTCTGTCGGGGTGGGACTTTAGGACACGTTTCTGTCGGGGTGGGACTTTAGGACACGTTTCTGTCGGGGTGGGACTTTAGGACACGTTTCTGTCGGGGTGGGACTTTAGGACACGTTCCTGTCGGGGTGGGACTTTAGGACACGTTTCTGTCGGGGTGGGACTTTAGGACACGTTTCTGTCGGGGTGGGACTTTAGGACACATTTCTGTCAGGGTGGGACTTTAGGACACGTTTCTGTCAGGGTGGGACTTTAGGACACGTTTCTGTCAGGGTGGGACTTTAGGACACGTTTCTGTCAGGGTGGGACTTTAGCACACGTTTCTGTCAGACTGTCTGTCAGGGTGGGACTTTAGGACACGTTTCTGTCAGGGTGGGACTTTAGGACACGTTTCTGTCAGACTGTCAGGGTGGGACTTTAAGGACACGTTTCTGTCAGGGTGGAACTTTAGGAAACGTTTCTGTCGGGGTGGGACTTCAAGGGACTTAAAGTGTTCTGTCCTTGTTGTTGAAGTGTTCTGTCCTTGTTGTTGAAGTGTTCTGTCCTTGTTGTTGAAGTGTTCTGTCCTTGTTGTTGAAGTGTTCTGTCCTTGTTGTTGAAGTGTTCTGTCCTTGTTGTTGAAGTGTTCTGTCCTTGTTGTTGAAGTGTTCTGTCCTTGTTGTTGAAGTGTTCTGTCCTTGTTGTTGAAGTGTTCTGTCCTTGTTGAAGTGTTCTGTCCTTGTTGAAGTGTTCTGTCCTTGTTGTTGAAGTGTTCTGTCCTTGTTGTTGAAGTGTTCTGTCCTTGTTGTTGAAGTGTTCTGTCCTTGTTGTTGAAGTGTTCTGTCCTTGTTGTTGAAGTGTTCTGTCCTTGTTGTTGAAGTGTTCTGTCCTTGTTGTTGAAGTGTTCTGTCCTTGTTGTTGAAGTGTTCTGTCCTTGTTGTTGTTGAAGTGTTCTGTCCTTGTTGTTGTTGAAGTGTTCTGTCCTTGTTGTTGATGTGTTCTGTCCTTGAAGTGTTCTGTCCTTGTTGTTGAGTGTTCTGTCCTTGTTGTTGTTGAAGTGTTCTGTCCTTGAAGTGTTCTGCCCTTGTTGTTGTTCTGCCCTTGAAGTGTTCTGCCCTTGAAGTGTTCTGCCCTTGAAGTGTTCTGCCCTTGAAGTGTTCTGCCCTTGTGTTCTGTCCTTGAAGTGTTCTGTCCTTGAAGTGTTCTGTCCTTGTTGTTGTTGAAGTGTTCTGTCCTTGTTGTTGTTGAAGTGTTCTGTCCTTGTTGTTGTTGAAGTGTTCTGTCCTTGTTGTTGTTGTTGATGTGTTCTGTCCTTGAAGTGTTCTGTCCTTGTTGTTGAGTGTTCTGTCCTTGTTGTTGTTGAAGTGTTCTGTCCTTGAAGTGTTCTGTCCTTGAAGTGTTCTGTCCTTGTTGTTGTTGAAGTGTTCTGTCCTTGTTGTTGTTGAAGTGTTCTGTCCTTGTTGTTGTTGAAGTGTTCTGTCCTTGTTGTTGTTGTGTTCTGTCCTTGAAGTGTTCTGTCCTTGTTGTTGAAGTGTTCTGTCCTTGTTGTTGAAGTGTTCTGTCCTTGTTGTTGAAGTGTTCTGTCCTTGTTGTTGTTGACGTGTTCTGTCCTTGTTGTTGTTGACGTGTTCTGTCCTTGTTGTTGTTGTGTTCTGTCCTTGAAGTGTTCTGTCCTTGTTGTTGAAGTGTTCTGTCCTTGTTGTTGAAGTGTTCTGTCCTTGTTGTTGTTGAAGTGTTCTGTCCTTGTTGTTGTTGACGTGTTCTGTCCTTGTTGTTGTTGACGTGTTCTGTCCTTGTTGTTGTTGACGTGTTCTGTCCTTGAAGTGTTCTGTCCTTGTTGTTGGAGTGTTCTGTCCTTGTTGTTGTTGACGTGTTCTGCCCTTGAAGTGTTCTGCCCTTGAAGTGTTCTGTCCTTGAAGTGTTCTGTCCTTGAGTGTTCTGTCCTTGTTGTTGTTGAAGTGTTCTGTCCTTGTTGTTGTTGAAGTGTTCTGTCCTTGTTGTTGTTGAAGTGTTCTGTCCTTGTTGTTGTTGAAGTGTTCTGTCCTTGAAGTGTTCTGTCCTTGTTGTTGAAGTGTTCTGTCCTTGTTGTTGAAGTGTTCTGTCCTTGTTGTTGAAGTGTTCTGTCCTTGTTGTTGAAGTGTTCTGTCCTTGTTGTTGAAGTGTTCTGTCCTTGTTGTTGAAGTGTTCTGTCCTTGTTGTTGAAGTGTTCTGTCCTTGTTGTTGAAGTGTTCTGTCCTTGTTGTTGAAGTGCTCTGTCCTTGTTGTTGTTGAAGTGTTCTGTCCTTGTTGTTGTTGACGTGTTCTGTCCTTGTTGTTGTTGACGTGTTCTGTCCTTGTTGTTGTTGACGTGTTCTGTCCTTGTTGTTGTTGACGTGTTCTGTCCTTGTTGTTGTTGACGTGTTCTGTCCTTGTTGTTGACGTGTTCTGTCCTTGTTGACGTGTTCTGTCCTGTCGTGTTCTGTCCTTGTTGTTGTTGACGTGTTCTGTCCTTGTTGTTGTTGACGTGTTCTGTCCTTGTTGTTGTTGACGTGTTCTGTCCTTGTTGTTGTTGACGTGTTCTGTCCTTGTTGTTGTTGACGTGTTCTGTCCTTGTTGTTGTTGACGTGTTCTGTCCTTGTTGTTGTTGACGTGTTCTGTCCTTGTTGTTGTTGACGTGTTCTGTCCTTGTTGTTGTTGACGTGTTCTGTGGTCTCCTGCAGGATGAGTGTTACCAGGTGCGTCAGATCTTTGCCCAGAAGTTACACCTGGCTCTGGTCAAGCTGCTCCTCCCGTTAGAGTACCTGGCCGTCTTCTCGCTGTGTGCCAAAGACCCGGTCAAGGAGAGGAGGGCCCACGCCAGACAGTGTCTGCTCAAGAACATCAGTATCAGACGGGAATTCATCAACAACAACCCCCTGGCCCACGGTTAGTGAACCGGACCGTAACAATAACCCCCTGACCCACGGTTAGTGAACCGGACCGTAAAACAACAACCCCTGGCCCACGGTTAGTGAACCGGACCGTAACATGACCACAAACCCCCTGGCCCAGGGTTAGTGAACCGGACCGTAACAACAACCCCCTGGCCCACGGTTAGTGAACCGGACCGTAACAACAAACCCCTGGCCCACGGTTAGTGAACCGGACCGTAACATAACAACCCCCTGGCCCACGGTTAGTGAACCGGACCGTAACATAACAACCCCCTGGCCCAGGGTTAGTGAACCGGACCGTAACAACAACCCCCTGGCCCAGGGTTAGTGAACCGGACCGTAACAACAACCCCTGGCCCACGGTTAGTGAACCAGACCGTAACATAACAACCCCGGCCCACGGTTAGTGAACCGACCGTAACATAACAACAACCCTGGCCCACGGTTAGTGAACCGGACCGTAACATAACAACCCCCTGGCCCACGGTTAGTGAGCCGGACCGTAACATAACAACCCCTGGCCCACGGTTAGTGAGCCGGACCGTAACAACAACCCCCTGGCCCACGGTTAGTGAACCAGACCGTAACATAACAACCCCTGGCCCAGGGTTAGTGAACCGGACCGTAACAACAACCCCTGGCCCACGGTTAGTGAACCGGACCGTAACATAACAACCCCCTGGCCCACGGTTAGTGAACCGGACCGTAACAATAACTCCTGGCCCACGGTTAGTGAACCGGACCGTAACAACAACCCCTGGCCCCCCTGGCCCACGGTTAGTGAACCGGACCGTAACAACAACCCCTGGCCCACGGTTAGTGAACCGGACCGTAACAACAACCCCCTGGCCCACGGTTAGTGAACCGGACCGTAACATGAACAACCCCCTGGCCCACGGTTAGTGAACCGGACCGTAACAACAACCCCCTGGCCCACGGTTAGTGAACCGGACCGTAACAACAACCCCTGGCCCACGGTTAGTGAACCGGACGGGGCCCACGGTTAGTGAACCGGACCGTAACAAACAACCCCCTGGCCCAGGGTTAGTGAACCGGACCGTAACAACAACCCCTGGCCCACGGTTAGTGAACCGGACCGTAACATAACAACCCCTGGCCCACGGTTAGTGAACCGGACCGTAACAACAACCCCTGGCCCACGGTTAGTGAACCGGACCGTAACAACAACCCCTGGCCCACGGTTAGTGAACCAGACCGTAACATAACAACCCCCTGGCCCACGGTTAGTGAACCAGACCGTAACATAACAACCCCTGGCCCACGGTTAGTGAACCGGACCGTAACAACAACCCCCTGGCCCACGGTTAGTGAACCGGACCGTAACAACAACCCCTGGCCCACGGTTAGTGAACCGGACCGTAACAACAACCCCTGGCCCACGGTTAGTGAACCGGACCGTAACAACAACCCCTGGCCCACGGTTAGTGAACCGGACCGTAACAACAACCCCTGGCCCACGGTTAGTGAACCGACCGTAACAACAACCCCTGGCCCACGGTTAGTGAACCGGACCGTAACAACAACCCCCTTGGCCCACGGTTAGTGAACCGGACCGTAACAACAACCCCTGGCCCATGGTTAGTGAACCGGACCGTAACATAACCACACCCTGGCCAACGGTTAGTGAACCGGACCGTAACATAACAATCCCCTGGCCCACGGTTAGTGAACCGGACCCGAACAGGACACGACTCAACCCCACTGTTAATACATCAGGACACGACTCAACCCCACGACTCAACCCCACTGTTAATACATCAGGACACGACTCAACCTCACTGTTAATACATCAGGACACGACTCAACCCCACTGTTAATACATCAGGACACGACTCAACCCCACGACTCAACCCCTCTGTTAATACATCAGGACACGACTCAACCCCACGACTCAACCCCACTGTTAATACATCAGGACACGACTCAACCCCACTGTTAATACATCAGGACACGACTCAACCTCACGACTCAACCCCACTGTTAATACATCAGGACACGACTCAACCCCGCTGTTAATACATCAGGAAACGACTCAACCCCACTGTTAATACATCAGGACACGACTCAACCTCACGACTCAACCCCACTGTTAATACATCAGGACACGACTCAACCCCACGACTCAACCCCACTGTTAATACATCAGGACACGACTCAACCTCACGACTCAACCCCACTGTTAATACATCAGGACACGACTCAACCCCGCTGTTAATACATCAGGAAACGACTCAACCCCACTGTTAATACATCAGGACACGACTCAACCCCACAACTCAACCCCACTGTTAATACATCAGGACACGACTTAACCCCACGACTCAACCCCACTGTTAATACATCAGGACACGACTCAACCCCACTGTTAATACATCAGGACACGACTCAACCCCACTGTTAATACATCAGGACACGACTCAACCCCACTGTTAATACATCAGGACACGACTCAACCCCACTGTTAATACATCAGGACACGACTCAACCCCACTGTTAATACAACAGGACACGACTCAACCCCCAACCCCACTGTTAATACATCAGGACACGACTCAACCCCACTGTTAATACAACAGGACACGACTCAACCCCACGACTCAAACCCACTGTTAATACATCAGGACACGACTCAACCCCACTGTTAATACATCAGGACACGACTCAACCCCACTGTTAATACATCAGGACACGACTCAACCCCACTGTTAATACATCAGGACACGACTCAACCCCACTGTTAATACATCAGGACACGACTCAACCCCGCTGTTAATACATCAGGAAACGACTCAACCCCACTGTTAATACATCAGGACACGACAACCCCACTGACTCAACCCCCCCCACTGTTAATACATCAGGACACGACTCAACCCCACTGTTAATACAACAGGACACGACTCAACCCACGACTCAACCCCACTGTTAATACATCAGGACACGACTCAACCTCACTGTTAATACATCAGGACACGACTCAACCCCACTGTTAATACATCAGGACACGACTCAACCCCACTGTTAATACATCAGGACACGACTCAACCCCACGACTCAACCCACTGTTAATACATCAGGACACCACTCACCATCAGGACACGACTCAACCCCACTGTTAATACATCAGGACACGACTCAACCCCACTGTTAATACATCAGGACACGACTCAACCCCACTGTTAATACATCAGGACACGACTCAACCCCACTGTTAATACATCAGGACACGACCAACCCCACTGTTAATACATCAGGACACGACTCAACCCCACTGTTAATACATCAGGACACGACTCAACCCCACTGTTAATACATCAGGACACGACTCAACCCCACTGTTAATACATCAGGACACGACTCAACCCCACTGTTAATACATCAGGACACGACTCAACCCACGACTCAACCCCACTGTTAATACATCAGGACACGACTCAACCCCACTGTTAATACAACAGGACACGACTCAACCCCACGACTCAACCCCACTGTTAATACATCAGGACACGACTCAACCCCACTGTTAATACAACAGGACACGACTCAACCCCACTGTTAATACATCAGGACACGACTCAACCCCACTGTTAATACATCAGGACACGACTCAACCCCACTGTTAATACAACAGGACACGACTCAAACCCACGACTCAACCCCACTGTTAATATATCAGGACACGACTCAACCCCACTGTTAATACAACAGGACACGACTCAACCCCACTGTTAATACATCAGGACACGACTCAACCCCACTGTTAATACATCAGGACACGACTCAACCCCACGACTCAACCTCACTGTTAATACATCAGGACACGACTCAACCTCACTGTTAATACATCAGGACACGACTCAACCCCACTGTTAATACATCAGGACACGACTCAACCTTACTGTTAATACATCAGGACACGACTCAACCCCGACTGTTAATACATCAGGACACGACTCAACCCCACTGTTAATACATCAGGACACGACTCAACCCCACTGTTAATACATCAGGACACGACTCAACCCCACTGTTAATACATCAGGACACGACTCAACCCCACTGTTAATACATCAGGACACGACTCAACCCCACTGTTAATACATCAGGACACGACTCAACCTCACGACTCAACCCCACTGTTAATACATCAGGACACGACTCAACCCCACTCAACCCCCACTGTTAATACATCAGGACACGACTCAACCCCACTGTTAATACATCAGGACACGACTCAACCCCGCTGTTAATACATCAGGACTCAACCCCACTGTTAATACATCAGGACACGACTCAACCCCACTGTTAATACATCAGGACACGACTCAACCCCCACGACTCAACCCCACTGTTAATACATCAGGACACGACTCAACCTCACGACTCAACCCCACTGTTAATACATCAGGACACGACTCAACCCCACTGTTTAATACATCAGGACTCAACGACTCAACCCCCACTGTTAATACATCAGGACACGACTCAACCCCACTGTTAATACATCAGGACACGACTCAACCCCACTGTTAATACATCAGGACACGACTCAACCCCACTGTTAATACATCAGGACACGACTCAACCCCACTGTTAATACATCAACACGACTCAACCCCCACTGTTAATACATCAGGACACGACTCAACCCCACGACTCAACCCCACTGTTAATACATCAGGACACGACTCAACCCCACTGTTAATACAACAGGACCGACTCAACCCCACTGTTAATACATCAGGACACCTCAACCCACTGTTAATACATCAGGACACGACTCAACCCCACTGTTAATACATCAGGACACGACTCAACCCCACTGTTAATACATCAGGACACGACTCAACCCCACTGTTAATACAACAGGACACGACTCAACCCCACTGTTAATATATCAGGACACGACTCAACCCCACTGTTAATACATCAGGACACGACTCAACCCCACTGTTAATACATCAGGACACAACTCAACCCCACTGTTAATACATCAGGACACGACTCAACCCCACGACTCAACCCCACTGTTAATACATCAGGACACGACTCAACCCCACTGTTAATACATCAGGACACGACTCAACCCCACCTCAGGACACGACTAACCCCACTGTTAATACATCAGACACGACTCAACCCCACGACTCAACCCCACTGTTAATACATCAGGACACGACTCAACCCCACTGTTAATACATCAGACACACTCAACCCTGTACTGTTAATACATCAGGACACGACTCAACCCCACTGTTAATACATCAGGACACGACTCAACCCCACGACTCAACCCCACTGTTAATACATCAGGACACGACTCAACCCCACGACTCAACCCCACTGTTAATACATCAGGACACCCACTCAACCATCAGGACACGACTCAACCCCACTGTTAATACATCAGGACACGACTCAACCCAACTGTTAATACATCAGGACACGACTCAACCCCACTGTTAATACAACAGGACACGACTCAACCCTCGACTCAACCCCACTGTTAATATATCAGGACACATCCCCACTGACTACAACAGGACACTGTTAAACTGTTAATACCAGGACACGACTCAACCCCACTGTTAATACATCAGGACACGACTCAACCCCACTGTTAATACATCAGGACACGACTCAACCTCACGACTCAACCCCACTGTTAATACATCAGGACACGACTCAACCCCACGCCGACCTCACTGTTAATACATCAGGACAACTCAACCCCACGACTCAACCCCACTGTTAATACATCAGGACACGACTCAACCCCACTGTTAATACATCAGGACACGACTCAACCCCAACCCCACTGTTACTATCAGGACACCCAACCTTACTGTTAATACATCAGGACACGACTCAACCCCACGACTCAACCCCACTGTTAATACATCAGGACACGACTCAACCCCACTGTTAATACATCAGGACACGACTCAACCCCACTGTTAATACATCAGGACACGACTCAACCCCACTGTTAATACATCAGACTCTCAACCCCACTGTTAATACATCAGGACACACTCAACCCCACTGTTAATTCAGACACGACTCAACAACCCCACTGTTAATACATCAGGACACAACTCAACCTCACGACTCAACCCCACTGTTAATACATCAGGACACGACTCAACCCCACGACTCAACCCCACTGTTAATACATCAGGACACAACTCAACCTCACGACTCAACCCCACTGTTAATACATCAGGACACCTCAACCCCACTGTTAATACATCAGGACACGACTCAACCCCACGACTCAACCCACTGTTAATACAACAGGACACGACTCAACCCCCACGACTCAACCCCACTGTTAATACATCAGGACACGACTCAACCTCAACCCCACTGTTAATACATCAGGACACGACTCAACCTCACTGTTACTCAACAGACACGTTAATACAACCCCACGACTCAACCCCACTGACTCAACACCCACTGTTAATACATCAGGACACCCCACGACTCAACCCCACTGTTAATACATCAGGACACGACTCAACCCACTGTTAATACATCAGGACACGACTCAACCCCACTGTTAATACAACAGGACACGACTCAAACCCACGACTCAACCCCACTGTTAATACTCAGGACACAACTCAACCCACTGTTAATACAACAGACACGACTCAACCCACTGTTAATACATCAGGACACGACCAACCCCACTGTTAATACATCAGGACACGACTCAACCCCACTGTTAATACAACAGGACACGACCAACCCCACTGTTAATACATCAGGACACGACTCAACCCCACTGTTAATACATCAGGACACGACTCAACCCCACGACTCAACCCCACTGTTAATACATCAGGACACGACTCAACCCCACTGTTAATACATCAGGACACGACTCAACCCCACACTCAACCCCACTGTTAATACATCAAGACACGGCTCAACCCCACGACTCAACCCCACTGTTAATACATCAGACACGACTAACCCTACTGTTAATACATCAGGACACGACTCAACCCCACTGTTAATACATCAGGACACGATGACTCAACCCCACTGTTAATACATCATGACATGACTCAACCCCACGACTCAACCCCACTGTTAATACATCAGGACATGACTCAACCCCACGACTCAACCTCACTGTTAATACATCAGGACAGAAATCTACTAAGTCCCTCCTCCCTGTCTGCTCTCCCGCCTCCTTCTCCCTACACCCTCCTCCTCCTTTCCCCTCTCTCCCTCCTCCCCTCCTCTCTCCTTCTCCCTCCTCCCCTCCTTTCTCCTTCTCTCTCCTCCTTTCCTTTCTCCTTCTCTCTCCTCCTCTCTCCCGCTCTCTCCTCCTCCTCTCCCCTCTCCTTCTCCCTCTCCCCTTCTCCTCTCCTCCTCTCCCCCTCTCTCCTTTTCCCTCTCCTTCTCCTCCCCCTCTTCTCTTCTCCCTCTCTCCTCTTCTCTCCCTCCTCTCCTCCTCTCCCCTCCTCCTCCCCTCTCTCCTTCTCCTCCCTCCTCTCCCCCTCCACTCCCCTCCTCTCCTCCTCTCTCCTCCTCTTCTCCTCTCCCCCTCCTCTCCCCTCCTCTCCTCCTCTCTTCTCCTCCCTCCTCTCCCCCCCTCTCCCCCTCCTCTCCTCCTCTCCCTCTATAGATAAGATGATGTCTCTCCTACCAGAGTATGTGGTTCCTTATATGATCCACCTGTTGGCTCATGACCCAGACTTCACCAAGCCACAGGACTTTGAACAGCTCCGAGACCTCAAGGAGTGAGTGTACACACACACACACACCATACACACACACATACACACACCATACACACACACACACGCACACACCATACACACACACACACCATACACACACCATACACACACACACACCATACACACACTCTCCTCTTCATCTCTCCTCAATCAGACAGTACATGGTCTCTCCTCTTCATCTCTCCTCAACCAGACAGTACATGGCCTCTCCTCTTCATCTCTCCTCAATCAGACAGTACATGGCCTCTCCTCTTCATCTCTCCTCAACCAGACAGTACATGGCCTCTCCTCTTCCTCTCTCCTCAACCAGACAGTGCATGGCCTCTACATCTCTCCTCTCTCCTCAACCAGACAGTGCATGGCCTCTTCATCTCTCCTCAATTCATCCATGGCCTCTCCTCTTCATCTCTCCTCAACCAGACAGTACATGGCCTCTCCTCTTCATCCCTCCTAAATCAGACAGTACATGGCCTCTCCTCTTCATCTCTCCTCAACCAGACAGTACATGGCCTCTCCTCTTCATCTCTCCTCAACCAGACAGTACATGGCCTCTCCTCTTCATCTCTCCTCAACCAGACAGTACATGGCCTCTCCTCTTCATCAGACAGTACATGGCCTCTCCTCTTACACACGAACACAGACAGCTTGAGTATTTCTGATGGGTGTGTGTGTGTGTGTGTGTGTGTGTGTGTGTGTGTGTGTGTGTGTGTGTGTGTGTGTGTGTGTGTGTGTGTGTGTGTGTGTGTGTGTGTGTGTGTGTGTGTGTGTGTGTGTGTGTGTAGGTGTCTGTGGTTCATGCTAGAGGTGTTGATGGTGCAGAATGAGAACAACAGTCACGCCTTCCTGAGGAAAATGGTGGAGAACATCAAGCAGACCAAAGACGCACAGTGTCCTGACGACCCGAAGGCTAACGAGGTACACACACACACGCACACACACACACACACACACACAGTGTCCTG